>NW_006921749.1:2251207-2252423 GCF_000298275.1 Orycteropus afer afer | reverse complement strand
TGGTCAATGACATGAGACAAAGTATATGTGAACTGCTGTATGGAAAGTGAATTTGCTCTGTAAATCTTCACCCAAATCACAATAATAATAATAAAAAAAGTTGTTGTTGCTGTTGTTGTTATGTGCCGTGGAGTCAGACTCAACTCATAGCCACCCCTCCTTGAGTTTCTGAAGTGGTATCACTATGGAAGTGGATTGCCCAACCTTCCTTCCAAGGAGTGGCTGGTGGGTTTGAACCACCAGCCTTCTGGTTAGCAGTCAAGTGACTTAGGCAATATGCTACCAGAACTCCCAACATTAAAAAGTACCAACAACAAAGAAAATTTCTTTGCCCTGACTAAGTTCTTATTAAAATTATGCTAATATAATGTGCTAAACTGTGAATAGCTTGTAGTAAAATGGAGCTGAATGATTTCCCAAAAAGTTTTTAAGAAAATCAACAAAGAAGATGCTCAATGTAGCCATGTGTTAAAATATTGCTAAAATAAGATGTAAATTAAATAAAATGAAGAAATAAAAATTGTGGAAGAAAAATGGCTTTGTCAGTAATTAACTACTTTGCCTTCATCCTCAGTTTCCTCACCTATAAAGTAAGTTTGGAGGAGATGATCTAAAAATTGCCACCCAGCTAGGAGATTCTGTATGTTACCACAGGGATTTGATCCGTAATAAACCCTTCATAAATCGTACTAATTGACCATTCAATTAGAAGCTGAAAAAATAGATGTACTCTCCTTGTCTGTGATTTTGTTTTCCTTACGTTAAAAAAGGCATCATTAATAAAAGAGTTTATATAATATTTGTCAGTCAATAAAGAAACAATTGCAAAAACTGAAAACTAGAAAAACTTTTTTTTTCAGAAAAAGATTTTTTTCTCTGAATCTAGCTAATATTATGAGTGTTTATAAGATGATGAAGGCCTGAGATAAATTAATACAATTAATGACAAAGCAAATTTAAAATTGCTCTTTGATTTCTTTGTAAAATAAATAAAACTTTAGAGGTAGGAATATGAAGGCACAGGCTACAAGTGGCTAATGGAATAAGAAGCAGTTCCAGAAATCCATGAGATTTCAAAGAGCATAAACAAGAATTGCATACTAATCCGAGTTTATGAAATCAGTTGTTGTTGTTGTTGTTGTTATATGCCGTCGAGTCGGCCCCGACTCATAGCGACCCCTCCTTGGGTTTCCGAGGCAGTATCACTACGGAAGTA
>NW_006921749.1:2219597-2251107 GCF_000298275.1 Orycteropus afer afer | reverse complement strand
GTATCACTACGGAAGTAGGATTGCCCAACCTTCCTTCCGAGGAGTGGCTGGTGAGTTTGAACCGCCAGCCTTCTGGTTAGCAGGCAAGTGTCTTAGCCACTATGCTACCAGAGCTCCAATGCTAAATTAATTCAATTCTGAAGATATAATCCTGGAACCATAGTAGTCATTGTTGAACAATGTTGTTTTAACCTACAAACAATATTGTGGGAGGAAGTGGACATTTTCTAGAACTTCATAATACTGTAGTCATTTCTGGAAATCAAAGATCTTAGAAATGTGAGTAGAGCTAAAGAGATATGGTTGTTAGTTGCAGTCGAGTTGGCTCCAACTCATGGTGACCACATGTACAACAGAATGAAACATAGTCTGGTCTTGCACTATCTTTACAGTCATTTGTATGCTCAAGTGCATTATTTTGGCCCCTGTGTATTTTGAGTACCTTCCAATCTTCCAGTACTCTATCAAACAATATTCTGTTGTGATCTATAGGGTTTTCATTGGCTAATTTTGTGAAATAAATCATCAGGCCTTTCTTCCTACTCTGTCTTAGTCTGGAAGTTCTGCTGAAGCCTGTCTACCATGGGTGACCCTGCTGGTATGTGAAATACTGGTGGTTTTGCTTTACTGGTTATAGCAACATGCAAGCCACCACATTATGACAAACTGGCAGACAGATAGTAGAAAGAAATATATAGAGAGGTAACATATTAAAGATCATGAAGATGGTGCAGGACTGGGCAACGTCTTGTTCTGTTATACATAAGGGTCACCAGGAGCTGGAGCCGGCTCAACAGCAACTAACAACAATGAAACAGTGAAACCCTGGAATGGATGAGGGAAGGAGGGGTGGGGAAGAACTAAATCTATTGATCCTAAAAGAACATCAAGTTAAGATAGAGGAAAAAATTTTCTAGGACACTCAGAATATTCTCAGCAAGTACAATAAAAAGTATTGGCCGCAATATGAAAGAAAGAAAAAAATTTAAATTAAGATTAGGGAAATACAACTTGATGACTGGATTATGATAAAGTTCACTATAATTAAAAATATATGAATTAGGTAAATCTTTTTGGCATGTACCTCGACATGGGAATTTAAGGCTCTCTTAATTTTTGTTTTGTCTTATTTTTTATTTCCCAGAATAAAAAGTAGAGATAAATTCAAGGTAGTTTTAAAGAACTAGATTAAGTCTCAAAATATTATCTGACCAATCACCACAGGATACTCTCCAAAAACAATCTGATTTTACAGCAAGACTATTTTTCAGAGTTCTCTGGTAAATTATTCCAATATTAAATGACCTCTACTTTCAATTACCTTCATGTCTCACCAGACTTAGTTGTATGATAGGGTAACACAGAATCTTAGTTGATCTTTCCTGTTGTCTCAAGTGAGGGAGCCTGAATATCTTTTAAACTTCTCTTGACAACTCACAGTCTTCCAAAAGCATATTTTTTTTATCACCCTTTGAGGAGAGCAGTCTGTGCTGTTTGCAGCTGTCTCTGCTTGGATTTCTGGCATCGGCTCTTTCTCCTGTTGGCAACTATGTTAGTGTTCTCTCCTGCTGTGGCAAGTTATTACAAATTTAGTGGCTTAAAACAACACAAATTTATTAGCTTTTAGCTTAGGAGGTTGGAAATCAGAAATGGGTTTCACTAGGCTAAATCAGTGGGAGCTCTGGTGGCATAGTGCCTAAGGCATTTGACTGCTAACCAGAAGGCTGGTGGTTCAAACCCACCAGCCACTCCTCAGAAGGAAGGTTGGGCAATCTACTTCCACAGTGATCTTCTTCTGTAGTAATACCACCTCAGAAACCCAACGAGGCATTGCTATGAGTCAGGTCCGACTCTACAGCAGTGAGTTTTGAAGCTAAATCAAAAGGAGCTCTGGTGTCGTAGTGGTTAAAAGCATTTGGCTACTAACTGAAAGGTCAGTGGTTCAAACCCAACAGCTGTTCCATGAGAGAAAGATGAAGTAGTCTGCTCTGGTAGAGATTTAAAGTCCTGGAAACCCTATGGAGCAGTTCTACTCTGTCCTGAGGGGTCACTATGAGTCAGAATCAACTTGAGAACAGTGGGTTTGGGTTTTTTTGTTTTGTTTTTTTAGGCTAAATTAAGGTTTTTAATATTTTCATTGTGTTGTGCAAGCACCACCACTATCTAATTCCAGAATATTTCCATCCTCCCAAAAGAGACCATATATCTATCAGCAGTTAGTTCCAATTAGCATGTTCTCTTTGGTGCCTAGCTTCTTTGCTCAATATGTTTGTGAGATCCAAATGTTTTTAGGTCACTGGGTGGCACAAACATTTTGTGCTTCTACTAACCTAAAGGTTGGCAATTTGAGCGCACCAAGCAGTGTTGTGGAAGAAAGGACTGGCAATCTGCTTCAGTAAAGATTATAGCCAAGAAAACTCTATTTAGCACTTCTATTCTGTAATAGAGTTTGCACAAGTCAGAACTGACTCGATGGCAACGTATTTGGTTTCTGGTAAGGAGTTAAGTATAGGTTTTTCTAATTAGTTTTGGTTTCACACAGATTAGTGGTTTTCAATGCTGGTTGCACACAAGTATCAAAACAAAACAAAACTGGAGGATTTAAAAGCACTGATACATAGTACTCATCCCAGGTATATAAATGACAGTCTGGGCATGTGGTAGGGGTAGCCTGGGGCAAGCATAGTTTTAAGAGTTCTCCAGGTGATTCCACTGTGTAGCCAGAGTTAAGAACTACTACAATAGACCAGTAAGTTCCTTAGATGTAGCTGATCAGAAGGAGATTTACCTGATCGGAAAAAGACTCTAATAATAGCTTCTCTTGGGCCCTCAAATACACCGAATTAAACTCTTGAGGCAAGAGGTCTGGGAATCTGCATATTGACATGCATTTCTTCTAAGAGTTTCAGAAATACTGAAACAAATGACTCTTTGTAGGGAAATAAATGACTTCATCAACAGAAATTTCTATTGCTTTCAAACAAGGAAAATGCTAACTTAAAAATTAAACATTAAGAAGAGATAAATTTTAGTATATAATGTAATTAGAGTGGTAAGAGAAAGATATATTTACATCTGTCTTATTTCTGTTAATTTGTTGTTCAGTCCAAAGTGGAAACCTATTGGGAAGTAGCCTTTTCCACCTCCTGCTCTGAGGTTAACACAGGAAACTACCTATTTTTAGACTTCAAGCCAATGCTGTCAACAGGTTGTGAAATTCCCAATTTGCTTTTCATCCACAGTGAACAGTGTACAAAGAATCTTCTTCACATCACCAGATAAACACATTGGGAAATTTTAAAAATTCAATTGCCAAAGAAAATGGCAAAGGAAATAGAAAAGAAAAAAAAAAAAAAAAAAGAAAAGGAAAAGCTCCCTCCCTCAAAATAATCTGCAATGAGACTTCATTACATATTATAGTTTAATAATAAAAATTTTACATATTGATAAGGAAGAACATTTTTATTGGAAACTAGAATTGGCATTCTGGATTTGGAATGTATTCCTACCATTTGCTGTCATTGGAAATAACTTACATATACTTGGAGCAAAGATTGTATTTTATATAATATTTTCTATATTTTCAGTTCTTATTGATGTATCATTGTCTATATTGAAGTATATCTTCAATTATTGAAGTGTTTTTGTGATATACTGTGTGGTTTGGACACTCAGAGGAAACTAGGTTTTATTTAGTACATTGTCATTGTTAGTTCCTGTCAAGTTGGTTCTGACTCATGGAGACCTTATGTATAATGGGTAACAGAATGAAACACTGTCTTGTGTGTGCCATCTTTACAATCTTTGGTAGGTTTGAGCCCATTGTTGCAGCCATCATGTCAATCCATCTCACAGAGCACTTCTGTAACTTTCACTGACCTTCCACTTTACCAAACATGATGTCCTTTTCTAATGATTGGTCTTTCCTGATGACATGTCCAAAGTAAGCAAGAGGAAATATCATTATCCTTGCTTCTAAGGAGCATTTGGGGTGTATTTCCTCCAAGAGGCATTTGTTTGGTCTTTTGGCAGACCAGGGTATACTCAATGTTCTTTGCCAATACCACATTTAGTACTTAACCTCAATAATTAGATGGTGGTCTGAATGCACTAATAATTTTTTTTTTATTTTGGAATAGGCTTTTGATTTTAGAATAGTTTTAGATTAGTGAATTTTTTTTTTTTTTAATTTACTTTTATTGTGGTGAAAACACACACACTAACACATTCACCAACATAACAACTTCCACATTTACAGCTCAGGGACACTGATGACATTTTTCAGGTTGTGCCACCACTATTGTTATCCTTTTCCAAAATATTCCACCACCATTAGCATAAACTCAATGGCCTGCAAACAAAAGCTTCCCTCTTCCTCTTCCCCGGGGAACCACTAGTAGTAATCTTTGTTTCTTTCTTTCTCTCTCTACATATATATTTTTTTTAACCTGTCTAGCAATTTTCCCTTCCTTTATCTTCCATCCCTGGTAACCAACAAAAATTTCCTTCCATATATAAGTCTTTCTTTGACTTTTTATAATAGTGGACTAATATAATATTTATCCTTCTATGATTGACTTATTTCACTCAGCATAATATCCTCCAAGTTCATCCACATGATGAGGTGTTTCAAAGATTCTACATTTATTCTTTAGTATTGCATAGTATTCCATTGTATGTATGTACCATGGTTTGGTTATCCATTCCTCTGTTGATGAGCACTTAGGTTGCTTCCATCTCTTTGCTATTGTGAATAGTGCTGCCATGAACATGGGTGTGTATATATCTATTAGGAACCCACATGTCACCTCTTTAGGATATATTCCTAGTAGTGGGATTGCTGGATCAAATGGTATTTCTATTTCCAACCTTACAAGGACATGTCATACCATTTTCCACAGTGGTTGTATCATTTTACAGTCCCCCCATCAAGCACTGGAACTTTTGAGCAGGAGCATAACCAGAACTTCGTAATTACCTTCTGCCATTCAGGAATAGATAACATCCCTTGGAGTAGAGGACCATTAACTAAAACAACAGAACTTTGTGGTATACCAAGTATTGGAAAAATATAGTTATGAATGTAGTTGGCAGTAGACATGCAGATACCAGAATGTTTTGGAGGAGTGGCAGGTAGAGCAGTTTTTATTGATACAGAGCGAAGTTTTATGGTTGATAGAGTGGTAGACCTTGCTAATGACTGCATTCAGTACCTTCAGCTTATAGCTCTTAGGTTGTTTCCATCTCTTTGCTATTGTGAATAGTGCTGCGATGAACATGGGTGTGCATATATCTGTTTGTGTCCTGGAACTCATTTTTTTAGGATATATACCTAGTAACGTGATTTCTGGATCAAACAATATTTCTTTTTCCAACTTTTTAAGGAATGATCATACTGATTTTCACAGTGGTTGTATCATTTTACAGCCCCACCAGCAGTGTATGAGAGTCCCAATCTCTCCACACCCTTTCCAGCATTTTTCATTTTCTGTCTTGTTGAACTTTGCTATGATTGCTGGGGAGAGATGATATCTCATTGTTGTTTTGATTTGCATCTCTCTAATGGCTAATGATCGCAAACACTTTTTCAGCCGTTTGTTGGCTGCCTGAATCTCTCCTTTGGTAAAGTTTCTGTTCTTGTCTTCTGCCCATTTTTCAATTGGATTGTTTGCCTTTTTGATGTTGAGGTGTTAGAATTTTCTATAGATTTTAGAGATAAATCCCTTGTCTGATATGTCATTGCTGAATATGTTTTCAAGTCTTTTTAGTCTGTGGGAGAAGTCTTTTGATAAGAATTTAATTTTTAGAAGGTTAAGATGGGTCCTACTAACAGACCATGCACTTGTTCCTTCTTTCAACAGAGATTTTGAAAAACTCAATAAAACAAGTACAAATAATGATCCTGGAGTTATGAGCAGCTAATGAGAAGATAAAGTATTAGATCCAGTGAAGATGGCAAAAGGGAGTAGGTTAAGCAACTGGGAAAAATAAAAAACCCACCCAGACAGTGGAGCCAAAGAGAAGACATTAGAAATCCAAAGGAGACTGAGGAGGAGAAAAATAAAATCACAGAACTCAAAGGTGGCATGGGGGCAAAGGTCATACTAGGAAGCAGATCAGGACTCTGTAGCTTAAGCTGCCATGGAGTTTAGAAGGGAGTAAGGGAAAGGGAAGAGAAATTCTCTCCAAATAAACAGAACCCCAAATTAGACCCAGGGCAGTGGGCTGAAGTCCAACTTTCAGCAGGCTTTTTTACCACAAAGTGGAACTAAGGCCTAGGATTTTGGGACTTGTGGGTACCCATGGAGCAGGGAGATCCTTTGGCCTTAGGGGCAGCTAGCGGGTTTGAACTGCACAGCTTTGATTGACAGCTGAACACCACCATGGAAAGACTGCTCCATACGGAGCCAGGAGCTGCAGCTGTCCTTCTCCATGCCTGTATTGCTGACTGAATTATCTCACAACAAGCACAGAAAACAGGCTTTGCTTTTCTTCCCTGCCTGTCACTTCCTGTGCTGGTCTCCTTTCTCCTGTGTGGGTGCTCAAGTGAGTGAGCATACTCCGCCACAGTGGCCAGCTCCCAGGGCTGCTGAATGAACATAACTGGGGGGATCCCTCCCCAACTACCTTGCCTTCATTTTTTTACTTCTCTTTTGCTCAATTTTTCTTCCTTTCTATCTGGTCACTTGCCCCTTTGCCTCCTCATCTTCTTACATTTTTTGCCAAATCTTCATCCCTTTTGCCTGCCCGCTTTTGTTTTCTCTCTTTTTCTTACAGTCTTTTTCCTTTTCCCCTATTTCTTGTCATCTATTTCTGTCCCATCTTTTAATCTCTCCTTCTTCTTGGTTTTCTGTTTTGTTTTTGCCCTGTCTTGTCCAATGGGAAGAACATATTAACCTTCCAAGAGTCAGCTGTAGCTACTACACTGACCACCTCATGCAACAGACAAGTAACACCAATAGATCCTGCACCACAGGATCAATAATAGATGGTGGACAATACCAGCTCATCCCAACTGCAAACACTCTTAATAACAAACAGAGACCTGCACCCACACCCCACCAGTGATTCCACCAAAACAGAGAAAGCTGGAGAACAACTCAGTACAGCTGAGTTAACAACCAATGAAGTACACCTGCTCCACACTTCCAGATACATTGAAACAAATCAGTACATAACTAACAAATAAAGACAACAACTTCAAAATGTCTAGGAAACAACAGACAACTTCAAATACGATTTTTTTTTTTTTAAAAAAAAGAACAAGAAAGTAGAAAGAAGTGTCCAAACTAAAGAATTAGGAAATGTCTCAGAGGAAGAACAAGTAATAGAATTATCTGATAAGGAATTCAAAAGATATATATATATAGGACCCTCTGACTGTGCAAAGGCATTTGATTGTGTGGATCATGACAAATTATGGATAACATTGAGAAGAATGGGAATTCCCGAGCACTTGATTGTACTCATGAGGAATCTGTACCTTGACCAGGAGGCTGTCGTTCGAACAGAACAAGGGGACACTACATGGTTTAAAATCAAGAAGGGAGTGCGTCAGGGTTGTATTCTTTCTCCACACTTATTCAATCTATATGCTGAGCAAATAATCCGAGAAGCTGGACTATATGAAGAAAAACGTGGTATCAGGATTGGAGGAAGAATCATTAACAACCTGAGATATGCAGACAATACAACTTTGCTTGCTGAAAGTGAGGATGACTTAAGGCACCTACTGATGAAGGTTGAAGAATACAGTCTGCAGTATGGATTACATCTCAACATAAAGAAAACAAAAATCCTCACAACTGGACCAATGAGCAGCATCACAATAAATGGAGAGAAGATTGAGGTTGTCAAAGAATTCACGTTGCTTGGTTCTACAATTGATGCCAACAGAAGCAACAGTCAGGACATTAGACGACGTGTAGCATTGGGGAAGTCAACTGCGAAGGAACTTTTTCAAGTGCTGAGGAGCAAGGATATCTCCTTGAGGACTAAGGTGCGCCTGACACAAGCCATGATATTTCCAATTGCCTTGTATGCATGTGAGAGCTGGACAATGAATAGGGAAGACCGAAGAAGAGTTGATGCTTTTGAGTTGTGGTGCTGGCGAAGAATGCTGAAAGTACCGTGGACTGCTAAAAGAACTAACAGATCTGTCCTGGAGGAAGTGCAGCCAGAATGCTCCTTGGAAGCAAGAATGGCCAGACTTCGTCTCACTTATTTTGGTCATGTTGTAAGAAGGGACCATTCCCTGGAGAAGGATGTCATGCTTGGTAGGGTGGAGGGTCAACGAAAGAGGGGGAGGCCTTCAGGGAGATGGATTGATACAGTGGCTGCGATGATGGGCTCGAGTATAGCATGGATCGTGGGGCTGGCGCGGGATCGGGCTGTGCATGGGGTTGCTATGAGTTGGAAACGACTCGACGGCACTTAACAACAACAACAACAACAACAGCTCAAGGAAATCATAAACAGAAGCAACGAGAAGACAGACAATACCCTTGAAGAATTCAGGAAAATCAAGAGCAAAATAACAAAATAAATTCACAATTAGAAATCATATAAAAACTAACCAAAAAACCAAACTCACTGCCATCAAGTCAATTCGACTCATAGCTACCCCTCCTTGGATTCCAAGGTGGTATCTCTAAGGAAGTAGACTGCCCAATCTTCCTCTGAGGAGTGGCTGGTGGGTTTCTGGTTAGCAGTCAGATGCCTAGGCACTATGCCACCAGAACTCCCCATACAAAAACAGCAGTTAAAAATCCAGAAGATGAACACTAAAATTATGGAGATAGATAGGACATTGGAAGGACAAAAGAGTAGACTAGAACTGGCTGAAGAACACATTTCCCAGCTAGAAGACATCCCTTGACATCAGCTTTTTTGAGGAAAAATCAGAACAAAAATTTAAGAGATATGAAGAAAACCTAAGAGGTATATGGGATGACATGAGAAGAAACAACATACACCTGATTGGAATCCCAGAACAAGAGAAGGCCAGGAAACAAACAAACAAACAAACAAACAAAAAAACACTGAGAAAATTGTTGAAGACTTGCTAATATAAAATTTCCCCCATATCATGAAAGGAGAAAATATATCCATCCAAGAAGCTCAATGATCCCCATACAGGATAGATCCCTAGAGAAAGTCACCAAGACATCATAATCAAACTTTCCAAAACCAAAGACAACAAAAGAATCTCAGGAGCAGCTTAGGAAAAAATGAAATGTTAGTTACAATAGACAACCAATAAGACTAAGCTCTGATTTCTCAGCAGAAACCATGCACGTAAGAAGGCAATGGGATGGCATATACAAAACCTTGAAGGAAAAGAATGACCAACCAAGAATTAAATATCCAGCAAAAATGTCCCTCAAATATGAGGGTGAAATCAAGACATTCCCACACAAACAGAAATTAAGGGAATTTTTGAAAACCAGACCAACCCTATAAGAAATGCTAAAGGGAGTCCATTCAATAGAAAACCCACAACAGAGAGCAACAAATTAAAATTAAGTCACTTGACACCACCACCCAGAAACCAACCCAGAAAAATTCTCAAAAGAAACTCACACACACAAAAAAAAAAATGTAAAAAGAGAAACAGAGGAGTCAATCTGTAAACGCCACCAACAAAAAAGCAAATAGAGGAAATAAAAGTCCTAATTACAAAACTTCCAAATGGAGAAGTCAAGACAATGTTTTTATAGAAAAGACTGTTCCAAACTTAGGGAGATAAGAATTTACTTCAGGATAACTCCAAAGAAAATTAACCATCTTCTAATGAAACTAAGAAAGAAGAAAATCACAAAGGCTTAGTAAACACAAAAGCAACAGTAATTAAGAAAAGAGAAAAAATATTTGATAACAAAATGAACTCAGCACAGAAAAATATTTGGAACAAAGAAATCACCAACAACACAACAAAAAACACAATGGAATGACAGCAAGATATTCATACCTATCACTAATTACACTCAATGTGAATGGACTAAATGCACCAGTCAAGAGAAAGAGAGTGGCAGATTGGATAAGAAAAGAACACTCATCAATATGCTGCCTACAAGAGACCTACCTTAGAACCAAAGATAAAAATAAATTAAAAATGAAGGGATGAAAAAAATATATCAAGCTAATGGCAACCAAAAAAGAGCAGGAGTGGTGATATTAATTTCTGATAAAATGACTTGAAGGTGAAAACCAGCATAAGGGAAAAAGAATGGCATTATATGATGTTAAAAGGATCAATCGACCAAGACCATAATAAATACCTATACACTCAATGAAAGAGGTCCAAAATACATAAAACAAACAACTGAACTGAAATGAAAAATGGGCAATTCTATAATAGTAGTAAGGGAGCTCTGGTAGCATAGTGCCTAAGGCACTTGACTGCTAACCAGAAGACTGGCGGTTCAAACCCACCAGCCACTCCTCGGAAGGAAGGTTGGGCAATCTACTTCTGTAGTGATATTGCCTTGAAAACCCAAGGAGGGGTCGCTATGAGTTGGGTCCGACTCGATGGCAACAACAACATAATAGTAGTAGTAGTTGTTGTTGTTAGTTGCCATTGAGTTGGTGCCAACTCATACTGACCCTATGTACAAGAGAATGAAACAATGCCCTATCCTGTGCCAGCCTCACAATCCTTGCTATCCTTGAGCCCATCACCACAGTCACTGTGTAAATCCATCTCGTTGAGGGTCTTCCCCTTTTTCGCTGACCCTCCACATTACCAAGCATGATATGCTTCTCCAGGGAATGGACCCTACTCACAACTTGACCAAAGTAGGTGAGATGAAATCTGGCCATTCTCACTTCCAAGAAGCTTTCTGGCTGTACTTCTTCCACGACAGATTTGTTCATCCTTCTGGCAGTCCATGGTAGTTTCAGTTTTCTTCACCAACACCACAGCTCAAAAGCATCAACTCTTCTTTCATCTTCATTATTCATTGTCTAGCTTTCTCATGTGTATAAGGCAACTGAAAATACCATGGCTTGGGTTAGGTGCACATCAGTCTTCAAAGAGACATCTTTGCTCTTCAGCACTTTAAAGAGGCCTTTTGCAGCAGATTTGCCCAGTGCAATACATCGTCTGATTTCTTGACTGCTGCCTCTATTGGTGTTAATTGTGTAACCAAGTAATATGAAATCTTTCACAATTTCAATTTTTTCTCCATTTATCATGACGCTGCTTATAGGTCCAGTTGTGAATATTTTTGTTTTCTTTATATTAAAGTGTAATCCATTCATAATACAGACTGTAGTCTTTAATCTTCATCAGTAAGTCTTTCAAGTCATCACTTTCAGCAAGCAAAGTTGTGTTATCTGCATATAGCAAGTTGTTAAGAGTCTTTCTCCAATCCTGATACTGAATTCTTCTTCGTATAGTCCAGCTTCTTGGCTTATATGTTCAGCATACAGATTGAATAAGTATGGAGAAAGAATACAACCCTGACACACTCCCATCCTGATTTTAAACCATGAAGTATCCCCTTGTTTTGTTTGAGCACAAACTCATGAGCACAACTATGTGTTCTGGAATTCCCTCTTCTCAATGTTATGCATAATTTGTTATGATCCCCACAAGTGAATACTTTTGCATAGTCAACAAAACACAAGTAAATACCTTTTTGGTATTCTTTGCTTTGAGCCAAGATCCATCAGACATCATCAATGATATCTTTCATTCCACATCCTCTTCTGAATCCAGCTTTCATTTCTGGTAGTACCCTGTCAATATACTGCTGCAAATGTTTTTTAATTTCTTCACCAAGATTTTACTTGTGTGTGATATTAATGATATTGTTTGACAATTTTCAGATTCTGTTGGATCATTTTTCTTTGGAAGGGGCACAAATATGGATCTCTTCCAGTCAGTTGGCCAGGTAGGTGTCTTCCAAATTTCTTGGCATAGATGAGTAAGTGCCTCCAGTGTGGCATCCATTTGTTGAAACATCTCAATGGGTATTCTGTCAATTCTTGGAGCCTTGGTTTTGTCACTTCTTCACCACAGCTTCAACTTCTTCCTTCAGTACCATTGGTTCTTGATTATATGACACCTCCTGAAATAGATGAACATAGACCAATTCTTTTTCATGCAGTGACTTGTTGTATTCCTTCCATCTTCTTTTTTCACAAAAATGCATTTTATTGAAATATTTATGTACCATGAAATACACAAAACTCAAGTGATATGGGTCAATGCATTCTTTTATTTATTTATTTTTATAGTGTTCCCTGCCCTCCCCTCCCACTTCTGGCAACCAACAAAGAAAGTTTCCTTCCATATATAAACCTTTCCTTGACCCTCAACAACAATGAATTATTTGACTCAGCATACTGTCCCCCAAGTACATCCATGTTATGTGGTGTTTTGCTGACTCTATATTATTCTTTAGTGTTGCATAGTATTCCATTGTGTATATGTACCATAGTTTGTTTACCCATTCTTCTATTGATGCTGTCTTAAGCTGTTTCCATCTTTTTGCTATTGTAAATAGTGCTGCTATGAACATAGGTGTGCATATATCTGTTTCTGTCCTGGCTCTCACTTCTCTCAGATATATACGTAGTAATGGGATTACTGGGTCAAGTGGTATCTTCAATTTCAGCTTTCTAAGGAATCACTATACTGCTTTCCACAGTGGTTGTATCGCTTCACAGTCCCACCAGCAGTGTATGAGAGTCCCAATCTCTCCACATCCCTGCCAGTATTTGTTATTTTCTGTCTCGTTGAACCTTGCCATCAGTGCTGTGGTGAGATGGCATCTCATTGTTGTTTTGATTTGCAGCTCTCTAATGGCCAATGATTGTGAGCATCTCTTTGTGTATTTGCTGGCCACCTGATTATCCTCCTTGGTGAAGTGTCTATTCATGTCTTCTGCCCATTTTTCAAATGGATTGTTAATCTCTTTGCTGTTGAGGTGCTGGAGTTTTCTATAAATCTTAGAGATAAGTCCCTTGACAGATATGTAATTATTAACAAGAATGAATTCATTGCTGTCATTTTATTATGTGCTTTCTCATGGTGTTGATTTCTTTGTTCCATATAATTTTCTGTGCTGAGCTCATTTTATGAATCATATTATCACTTCCTTTGTTGCTGTTGTTTTAGTATTTGCTAAATATCTGTGCCGGTCCTCTTTTTCATTTTGATGTGAAGGTTTAGCATTTTTCTTTGAGGTTACTCTGTGATTTATAGTTTTCTTTCCAAGTTTAGAACAGTCTGTTCTATCTTGTAGTTGCCTTGACTTCCCTACCATCTAGAAGTTCTATAATTACACAGTTTTTTTCCCCTCTTTTTGTTTGTAGTTGTCCTCATTTGTCAATTGATGTCTCTGGTTCCCTGTTTACAATCCTGTAGGCTTATTTACTTTGGATACTTCCATAACTGGGTTGGTTTCTGGGTTATGTTATCATGTGTGTTAATGGTCAGTTATTGTTTGCTGCTGTTGGTTCTCTGTCCAAAGGACTCCCTTTAGCATTTCTTGTAAGGCTGATCTGGTTTTAACAAATTCCCTTAATTTCAGCTTATTTGGAAATGTCCTAATTTTGCCATCATATTTGAGGGACAGTGTTTTCAAGAAAGGACAGAACAACTAGGTAAAAACTCAACAGAGATACAGAAGAACTCAACAACGCAATCAACCAACTTGACCTCATAGATATATACAGAGCACTCTACCCAACAAGATCGCAATTCACATTCTTCTCCAGTGCACATGGATTATTCTCCAGAATAGAATATATGTTAGGCCACAAAACATGCTTCAATAAATTTAAAAACATTGAAATACTACAAAGTATCTTTTTGGATCACAATGCTATAAATGCAGAAATCAGTAACAGGAAGATCAAGGGGAAAATATCAAATATGTAGAAATAAACTGTTCAAACACTACTGGGTAATATAAGAAATAAAGTGTCAAATTAAAAAATTCCTAAAACAAATGAGAATGAAAATACAACTTACCGATACCTTTGGGACATGGCAAAAGCAGTACTCAAAGAGGCCAATTTATAGTAATAAATGCACACATTGAGGAAGAAAGAATAAAAAACAACATTTTAATTCAACAACTCCAACAATTGCAAAAAGAGCAACAAAAGAAACCTGCAATATCCAGAAGAAAGGAAATAATAAAGATCAGAGCAGAAATAATTGAAGTAGGAAACAATAACAAAAACAAATAGAGAAAATCAATAAGACAAGAAGTTGGCTCTTCCAAAAGATTAACAAAATTGACAAACCACTGGCAAATCAAAGGAAAAGAAAGAGAAGATGCAAACAACATGAATAATAAATGAAAAGGGTGACATCACAATAAACTGAATAAACTGAAATAAAAAAGAAAGATATTAACAGAATATTATGAAGAATGGTACTCCAACAGATTCAAGAACCTAGAAGAGATGGACAAATTTCTAGAAACATAAGACATACTTAAACTAACCTAGTCTGAGATAGAATAGTTGAACAGACCCATAACAAAAGAGGAAATTGAGTAGATCATAAAAATTTCCCCACAAAAATAAAGTCCTGGCCCAGACGGATTCACTGGAGAATTCTATCAATCATTTAGAGAAGAGGTGACACCTATACTACTCAAACTATTACAGAACACAGAAAATGATGGAATACTCCCAAATTCATTCTATGAAGCAAGCACAGTTGTGATACAAAAACCAGGTAAAGACACCACTAAAAAGGAAAACTACAGATCAATATCCCTCATGAATATAGATGCAAAAATCTTAAACAAAATCCTAGACAATAGAATCCAACAACATATCAAAAACATAGTACATCCTGACCAAGTGGGATTCATACCAGGTATGCAAGGATGGTTCAACATCAGAGAAACAATCAATGTAATCCACCACATAAAAAAACAAAAGAAAAGAACCATATGATCATATCAGTTGATGCAGAAAAGGCATTTGATAAAATCCAACACTCATTCCTCTTCAAAATTCTCAGCAAAATAGGAATAGAAGGGAAAATCCTCAACATAATAAAAGGCGTATATGAAAAACCAACAGCCAAGATCATTGTTGATGGTGAAAGACTCAAAAGGAAACCAGACAAGGATGCTATCTATCATCACTGCTATTTAACATTGTATTGGAAATCCTAGCCAGGATAATGAGTTAAGAAAGAGAAATAAAAGGCATCCAAATTGGCAAAGAAGAAGTAAAGCTATTTCTGTTTGCTGATGACATGATCCTATACATAGAAAATCTAAGAGACTCAGCAAGAAAATTACTAGAACAAATAGAAAGGTTAAGCAAAGCAGCAGGATACAAGATCAACATACGAAAAATCAGCTGGATTCCTCTACATCAACAAAAAGACCTCTGTAAAGGAAATAAGGGAAACAATACCATTTACAATAGCTACTAAAAAGATCAAATACTTAGGAATAAATCATACCAAGGACACAAAAGACTTACACAAAGAAAACTACAAAACACTACTACAAGAAACTACAAGAGACCTCCATAAATGGAAGAACATGCAATGTTCTGGGATTGGAAGACTGAATATTGTAAAAATATCAAAACTACCCAAAGCAATCTATACATTCAATGCAATCTTGATCTAGATTCCATCAGCATTCTTTGAGGACATGGAAAAACCAATCACAAACTTCATACAGAAAAGAAAGAGATCTTGGATATGCAAAGCACTGCTGAAGAAAAATAAAGTAGCTCTCATATTCCCCAATCTCAAAACCTACTATACCACTACAGTAGTCATAACAGTGTGGTATTGGTACAACAACAGACAAATAGACACAAATAATCCAACTCAAAAATGGGCAAAGCACATAAACAGACACTTCACTAAAGAAGATATACAGATAGCCAACAAACACATGAGGAAATGCTCACAATCACTAGCCATTAGAGAGATGCAAATCAAAACAACAATGAGATACCATCTCACCCCAGCAATAATAGCAAATTTGAACAAGACAGAAAATAACAAATGCTGGCAAGTGTGTGGCGAGATTGGAACCCTCATACACTGCTGGTGGGACTGTAAAATGGTACAGGCACTATGGAAAATGATATCACATTTCCTTAAAAAATTAAAAATAGAAATATCATTTTATTCAGCAATTCCATTACTAAGAATATATCCTAAAGAGGTGAGATCTAGGACATGAATAGACATATGCACACCCATGTTCATTGCAGCACAATTTACTATAGCAAAGGGATGGAAATAACCTAAGTGTCCATCAACAGATGAATGGGTAACCAAACTATGGCACATTCACACAATGGAATACTATGCAACATTAAAGAATAACGAAGAATCCACTAATCAGCTCATAATGTGGATGAATTTGGAGGACATTATGCTGAGTGAAATAAGTCAATCACAGAAGTACAAATATCGTATGAGTTCATTATTGTAAAAAGTCAAGGAAGGGTTTACGCAGGGAAGAAAATTCATTTTGTTGGTTACTGGGGATGGCAGAGAAGGGCTGGGAAAATTTCTGACTAATTTGGGGGCGCTTTTTGATTTGGGTGAGGGGAGGGATGGTATGGCAAGAGTGTGTGACAAGTATATTGACTGGGGAAAGAGAGGACACAGAAATGTGCACAAAAGATACACACAACAGAGGTGAATAATATTACATGCACAATACTGCATTGCCAGTGGCAGCAAACACTAGACTAGGGGTAAATGCATAGACAGGTGAGAAGATCAGGTCGGGGTAGGCAGACAGGAATATAACCAAGACCAAGGATAGATTTGGCTGAAGATAGTCTTACATATGTACTAGTGCTACAAAATTAATCACTTACGTTACAGGAGTAATAGAGTAGCTTCTCAGAGACAACCAAATACCTTGAAGGAGAGAATCACTGGGCCTGCAGGCTCAGGACCATACTCTCAAGGGACATCATGCTCAATTGGCACCACATAGTACATAAAAATCTTGTTTTACATCCTACTTAGTGAGCAGTGACTGGGGTCTTAAAAGCTCTCAAGTGGCCATCTAAGATGCAACTCTTGCTATTCTCTCCTCTGGAGCAAAGAGGAGTGAAGAAAATCAAAGTTATTTGGAAGCAGTGAGTACAAAGACATGATGGACCACAAAGACTTCAGCCTTCACAACCCTAAGTCCAGAAGAACTAGATGGTTCTTGGCAACCAATCCTAACCACTCTGACAGGGTCAAAATTGGAGATCCTGGATACAGTGAGAGAAAAAATATGGAATAAAATTTAAAAACATAAAAATGATCAGAATTACTGGTACGATAGAGACTGGTAGTACCCCCCGAAACTAGGGCCCTGGGTTACCCGTCATGCCTGGAAATGGATTCAGTTCTTGGATTAGCTCTCAGCCAAACAGTAGAAAGACCTACAAGAAGAACACATAACCCAGAGAGATGCACTTTTTAGATCAATCAACCATGAGATGTCAGAAGGGCAGCATTCACACAGAGAGAAAATTGGACAGAGAGGAATGCAGAGATAAGAAGGGAGCAGGGAAAGGATAGTCACAGGCAGGAGATGGGAGGCGCTATCCATCATTGGAGATTGTAATCAGGGTCAAGAAATTAAATATGCACGAGCTGTTGAAAAGAAAATGAATCTGCTCTGTAAATCTGCACCCAAATCAATAAAAAAAATTTTTTTTAATTTAATTTTTAGAAGGTCCCAATCATCTAGTTTATCTTCTGCTGTTTGTGCATTTTGGGTTATGCTTGACAGTCTATTTATGCCATAAATTAGGGCCCCTAAGTTTGCCCCTATTTTTTCTTTGATGAACTTTATAGTTTTAGGGTTCACATTTGTCTTTGATCCATCTGGAATTAGTTTTTGTACATGGTGTGAGACATGTATCTTGTTTCATTTTTCTGACAACGGATATTCAGTTTACCTGCACCATTTTAAAGAGACTGTCTCTTCCCCATTGAATAGATTTCAGTCCTTTGTTGAAGATCAGCTGACCACAGGTGGAAGGATGTACTTATGGGTTCTCAATTCTGTTCCACTGGTCTATGTGTCTGCCATTGTACCAATATCAGGCTGTTTTGACTACCGTGGCTGTATAGTAGATATTGAGATCTAAGAGTGTGAGACATCCTACTTTGTTATTTCTCAGTAGTTATTTGCTTATCTGAGGTATATTTCCTTTCCATATAAAGTTTGTGATTGATTTTTCCACGTCCTTAAAGAATATTGATGGAATATGGATCAGGATTGTATTCAATGTGTAGATTGCTTTGGGTAGAACATTTCACAATATTCGATCTTCCTATCCATGAGCATGGCATGTTCTTCCATTTATGTACCTCTCTTATAGTTTCTTGAAGAAGTGTTTTGTAGTTTTCTTTGTATAGGTCTTTTGTGTCCCTGGTAGGATTTATTCCCGAGCATTTTATCTTTTTCGTAGCTATTGTAAATGGTATTGATTTCCTTTTCAGAGGTCTATATGTTGAAAACCCAAGGAGGGGTCGCTATGAGTCAGGTCCGACTCGAGAGCACATAACAACAACAACAACAGATATGTTGATGTAGAAGAATCCAACTGACTTTTGGGTGTTGATCTTGTATCTTGTCAATGCTTAATCTTTCCATAAGTTCCAGTAGTTTTCTTGCTGAGTCTCTTGGGTTTTCTATGTATAGGATAATGTCATCAGTAAATAGGGATATTTATACCTCTTCCTTACTAATTTGGATGCCTTTATTTCTCTTTCTTGCCTTATTGACCTGGCTGGCACTTCCAATACAATATTGTATAGAAGTGGTGATAGAGGGCATCCTCGTCTGGTTCTCATCCGCAAGGGGATTGCTTTCAGTCTGTATCCATTGAGAATAATGTTAGGTGTTTATTTTACATATATGCCCTTTATTATGTTGAGTAATTTCCCTTCTATTCCTATTTTGCTGAGAGTTTTTAGCAGGAATCATTGTTAGATTTCATCAAATGCATTTTCTGCATCTATTGATATGATCGTGTGATTCTTTTCCTTTATTTTCTCATATGATGGATTATGTTGACTGTTTTTCTAATGTTGAACTATCCTTGCATAACTGGTATAAATCCCAATTGGTCATGATGTATCATTTTTCTGATATGTTGTTGGAGTCTGTTGGCTAGGATTTTGTTGAGGATTTTTGTGTCTGTATTCATGAGGGATATTGCTCTGTAGTTTTCCTGTTTAGTGTTTTCTTGGCCTGGTTTGGCATTAGGGTTATGTATGCTTCATAAAAAGAATATAGGAAGTTACCATGCTTTTCTATGTTCTGGAAAATTTGAGTAGGATTGGTGTCAGCTCCTCTCTGAATGTTTGGTAGAATTCTCCATTGAAACTATCTGCACTAGGACTTTTTTTTTTTTGGTAATTTTTTTATGACCTGTTCAATTTTTCTTTTGTTGTGAGTCTGTTCAAATTTTATACCTCAGTCTGTATTAGTTTAGATAAAGGTAAGGAGTATTTCCAGAAATCTTTCCATTTCTTCTAAATTTCCAAGTTTGTTGGAGTACACTTCTTCATATTATTCTGATATTATTCTTTTTATTTTGGTTGGTTCTATTGTGATGTTACCCATTTAATTTATTTGTGCCATTTGCATCTTTTCCTTCTTTTCCTCTGTTAAGTTTGCCAGTAGTTTGTCAATTTTATTAATTTCTTCAAAAAACTAACTTCTAGTCTTGTTGATTTTTCTGTGGTCTTTCTATTTGATTAGTGAAACATTTTGAAGATGGTAAAGGGAATTTACAAATATTCCAACATCTAGTTTTCCTTATTTGTCACAAGTATTGAGCCAGTACTGATACTGGTTCAATAATCAAAATATAAACCAAAGCCTATAACTTATTCAAGGAGCCCAGGTGGCACAGTGGTTAAGTGCTTTTGCTAATCAAAAGGTGAGCAGTTTGAACTTACCAGCCACTTTGTGAGAGAAAGATGTATCAGTAATCTGCTTCCACAAGGATTTAGAGCTTTGTAAACCCAGTGGGGCAGTTCTACTCAGTCCCATAGGATTGTTGTGGGTTGGAATCAACTCAACTCATTGGCAATGGGTTTGGTATACTCTATTCAGATTTCTAGTTTTTACCACATACTGTGTATCCTTTATCTGTTCCTGGATCCCTTCCAGAATACCACATTACACTTAGTTGAAATGTCTCTTTAGGCTCCTCTTGGCTGTGACCTTTTCTCAGACTTCCCTTGTTTTTGATGACCTTGACAGTTTGGAGCAGTACTGGTCAAGTGTTTTGTACAATGTCACACACTAATAAACTTTTAAAGACACATAGTTTATTCCTAGATTCAATTATGTATGGTAAAATTTTGACTTAAAGCAATTGCAAAAGGCAATATATATATATCTTTTAGAGATGGTTCAAAGTATTAGAATAAAGTCAATTAGACTGAAACAATTGGTTTTAGGTTTTACAGAGCTACAATGCAGAATAATTATGACTAATCATTTCATAAGATTGGAACTTAAATAATTTTACACATTGCCAAGGAATTGAAATTATTTACATTTGTTCAAGTTTCAATTGTTGTTGTTTTTACACAGTCATAAAGTTAATATTATCTTGGTCTTTTTTTTTTTTTTAAATTTTAATCTATCACTATTTATGTGAGGGCATTGATGCTTCAGTGTTTGAATTCTCACCTTCCAGGTGAGATTCTCAGCCAGTGTATCTCAAGAGCAGGTGCGTGTTGCTATGATGCTGAAACCCATGGTTGCAATTGAACTTCCAGACTAAGACAGACTAGGAAGGCCTAGCAATCACTTCTGAAAATTAGTCAATGAAAGCTCTATGGATCCACATTGATTCAATTCACAACTGATCATTGGGAGGCCATCTTCACGGTAGCTAATAAAAACAACATCACTATTTATAAGCAATGTTTATGTGTTGATGTAATATACATATTGGATGTTTAAAAAACTATACTCATTTCATCCTATTAATATATCACATTTGCTTAAATACTCCCTATTGTGGAATATTTGAATTGTTTCCATTTTAAAAAGTATATTACTATTAACATTTTTTAACAAGAACAAATTGTTTTTGTTAAACAAAAAAAGCTAAACCAATTTGCATTTTCTTCAGCAATAGATATAAATGTATGCTTTTTCACATGCCTACCAACACTGAATTTTTCATGCATTTTCTATTCTACCTAGTGTATAATGCTGCTTTAAAAATGCTTTAGTGTATACTTGTTTATAGGAAAAAGTTACGCATTTTTCCATGTGTTCTTGTATAAATTGATTCTTCTTCATTTTTAAGTGACATTGAAATATAGTGCCTAAGACACTTGACTGCTAACCAGAAGCTGGCGGTTCAAATCCACCCCCTCAGAAGGAAGACTGGGCAATCTACTTCCGTAGTGATACTGCCTCGGCAACCCAAGGAGGGGTCGCCATGAGTCGAGTCCAACTCGACTGCACATAACAACAACATATGAAATCAGATGAAGAAAATTTTATTTACTAGTGCCACCTAGGTAGGGGAAGACTGTATTTTTTGGAAAATGGGAGTATGTGGTAGAGGTTGAAGAGCAGCTCTTCTGGAAAGTAAGGATGATTTTATTGATTAAGGGAGATGGAGGAGAGGAGAGATGGACAGCAAGAAAGGGGGGTATAATGAAGATACAGTGAAAGGCTACATTTTGACTTCTGTGCCTTCTGTAACTCACTCAAGGCTTTAATGAAACACTTTTAAGAAACCCTAAGGTGCTTGATTTGGAAGGAAGCTTGAGCAATCTACTTCCGTAGTGATACTTCCTCGGAAACCCAAGGGGGGTGGCTATGAGTCGAAATCAACTTGATAACAGTGAGTTTTTTGATCCTTTGAGAATGTTGTTATTCTTGTAGTGTGGAATTATGAATCTTGTATTCAATGACATCCATTTTCTCTAACAGTTACTAATTTATCTCCCCATTATAAAAGAGATACATCTGCTATTCTGGTTCTTTTGAGTTTTTACATTTATATTCTGCTTTTTGTTGTTGTTGTTGTTGCAGATTTATGTTTTATATTCTACTGTAAATTATTGATATAACTGCAATGCCAAAGATCTAAGAGAATTCACTGAAAAAAAAAAAGTTATTTCATTTTCATTGAATTACTTCTGGTTTGCAATAAATAAAATAAGTCTTTATAATAGTTTGAGTTTATAACTGGTTGATTTTGAAACTTCTTTGTTATAAGTACTAACATCTTTAATAAATTCTAAAGTTTGTTCCTATCATTATCATCTTTTAAGAAACAATTATTTGACCTTTTGGCCCCCTTTTATATGAATTTCACTATCACACAAAATCTGTCAGAGATTTCAATTGGTAACAAGAACCACAGAGTTCAGAGCTGAAAAGCATAATAAGGATGGCCTTGTTCAACTCTGTGATTTAAAGGAGAGATAACAGAGGTCAAGAGAACTGGAATAATTTTCTCAAGCTGCAGTTAGTTAATAGCAGAGCTGGGACTCTGACCCAGGTCTCTGCTGATTATTGTAAAACATACAATAATAAAAAAAGGAATTGCCTAAAGAGGTTGGTTGGTTTGTTTTTGTCTTTTTACTTTAAATCCCCTTACTCAGTTTATGCTAACACACACTAAAATAATCTCACCTTTCATTTTGTGGACCTTCTCAGGCAGGTCAAAATTTTAAGAGCATAAAAGTGGAAGTTTGCCATCTACAGGTCAAAAGAAAGTAGACATCATTTGAATTTTACTGAGTAAAGCTTTTCCGACCCTTAGGAAGGTTGGGCAATCTACTTCCGTAGTGAGACTGCCTTCGAAACCCAAGGAGGGGTCGCTATGAGTCGGTCCAACTCGATGGCACATAACAACAACAATAACAACAGGAAGCAAAAGTTGTTTTTTTTTTTTTTTAATTTTTATTTTATTTTGTAATCTGGGTGCAAATTTACAAAGATTTGTTTTCCTTTCAATAGCTCAGGCCCTTTTGATTTCATGGCCCTGATTACAACCCCCAACCATAAAAAACTTCCTGCCCTCACCTCCCTGTGACCACCTCTTCCCTGTGCCCTTATCTATGCATTCCTCTCTGTCCAGCTTTCCCTCTGAATGCTGCCCCTCTGATGGCTCATGGCTGATTGATCCAAGGGATGTATCTCCCTAAGATAGGTGGGTGCATCTCTCTGGTGTAGGCATTCTGCCTGTCTTTCTACTGTTGAAGTGAGAGCTAATCCCCAGAAGTTGGTCATTTCCAGGCACGAAGGATAACCCAGGGCCATAGTCTTGGGGTTTCCCCCAGTCTCTATCCGACTAGTAATCTGGTCATTTTTGTGTTTTTGAATTTTATTCCATACTTTCCACACACTCTATCCAGGATCTCCAATTCTGGTACCTTTCAAAGTGGTTGGCATTGGTAACAAGGCATCTTCTAGTTCTTCTGATCTCAGAGTCATGAAGGCTGAGCTCTTTGTGGTCCTTCATATCTTTGCACTAATTGTTTCCAAATGACTTTGATTTTCTTCTCTCTTCTTTGCTCCAGATGAGAGGAGACCAATAGTTGCATCTTAGATGGCCGCTTGAAAGTTTTTAAGACCCCAGTCGCTGCTCACCAAAGAAGGACTTAGAACAAGATTTTTATGTATTCAACCTACTGCCGTGGAGTTGGTTCCGACTCACGCGACCCCTCATTAGGTTTCCAAGGTGGTCTCTTTATGGAAGTAGATTGCTCAGTCTTCTTCTGAGGAGTAGGTAGGTGGGTTTGAACCTCCAGCTTTCCAGTTAGCAGTCAAATGCTTAGGCACTATGCCCCCAGAGCTCCCTTTTATGTACTATGTTATGCCAATTGAGCATGATGCCCCTGAGACTATATGGTCCTGAGCCCACAGGTCCAGTGATTCTCTTTTTCAAGGTGTTTGGTTGTCTCTGAGAAGCTATTCCAACCTGTTCTGTTACTTCTGTAATGTATGTGGATAACTTTGTAGCACAAGCACATATATAAGACATATGTAAGCACATAGATTTCAGCCAAATCTATCCTTGGTCTTGGGTGTAGCAAAAATGTGTTTTAGAATACTTCTTTGGTATATAGTGGGAGAATAATGTGGAACAAAACTCAAGATCATTAAAAAAAAAGGGACCAGTGGGACCAGTTTTGCTGGTCTGATAGAGCCTGATGGAACCACTGAGACTATGGCCCCTACCTGCCCTTCAGGTCTGGAATTGAACCCACTCTTGTGTCTTCCAGCGAAACAAAAGACAGGCATATGAGCTGAACATTTACATTAGGTAGATACACTCCTTGGAGAAATCAATCATGGGAGAACAGAAGGGCAGTGTATGCACAGGGAGATAGCTCAGGGAGCAGGAGTGCACAGGAAGGAAGGACACAGGAAGAGGTAGCTATGGGGAGGAAGTGGGAGGAAAGTTTTGCGTCATGGGAGATTTCAGTCAATGTCACAAGACAAAGTGTATGTGAACTGCTGAATGGAAGATGAATTTGCTCTGTAAACTTTCACCTAAATCACAATAAAATTTAAAAAGAAAAAAAGAATACTTCTTTGGGAGAGTAGTTTTCAATATAACATAGGAAGACTTTTATAAATGGGATGTTGCCTCCATTTGGACACTGTTAGTGCCATAGGACTCTACTGTACTCTTTTTTCAATAGTCTAAGTGCTATGTAGTTGAAAAAATGATAGAACACTGAATGGCACGAATCCATTATTAGAAAGGCATGAAAATGTTTATCAGCAACTAAGAACATACTACCTCTCATTCTGCTGATATTTGCTCCTCATTGCTAAAAAATTTCTGCACAGGCCATTAAAACCCTATAATGATGCAGTTCATGCATATTTTGTTTGTGACATTGATTACAATCTCTACAATGTAACAACCCTCCTCCCAATTAAGGTTTATATCATCTATAAAAAAAATTGTATCATCCACAAAAATAAATTTCAGATGAATTAAATATTAAAATGTGAAAGATGAGAAAAACTGTAATAGTACTAAAATTTGGTATAGGCAACCGTAGGAAAACTTGATATTGGGACAACCTTTCTAACATAAAACAAAAGCAGAAAAATCAAAAGAAAATATACATGTTTTATATATATTTTAAAAATAAAGAAAAATCACTTCTTTCTCATAATAATCAAAGAAAGTTTAATTAAAATGATAGCATTTTCACCCCAGATTGGTAAAATAAACTTTTAATGATAAAAGCCTTTGTTGACAAGGTTGGGGAAATGATACTTTCATTTGTAGAGCCAGATGGAAGAACATTTTGACAAAAGTACATCAAAAAAAGTTTCAAAATTTCCAGCTAACGGTTGACCCAATTTCCTGGGTCACACATCTAAGAATTTATTCAAAGGAAATAATCATGAATAAGAAAAAAGATTTAGTTACAAATACATTTATAATAGTCTTGTTTATAATACATCTCAAGTTAAAACTGACCTAAATGTCTGATAGGATATGGGTTAAATTATAGTAGGTTAATGTGCTGAAATTATTTTACTGAATTCTGTTTAATGATACTGGGGAAATGTTCTTAATATATTAATTGACAGAAATTGATTACATAGCAGTGTATATTCAGTATGATCCCACTTTGGAATTATATATATGTGAAAACAACAACACCAAAAAGCACATCCACATCACAGAAGGGGCCTTGGGAGGCTATCCTCAAATATTAATAATGGTTACCTTTGTGTGTAGGGAAAAAGAGAAAAAGACCAAGCATTTTCTCTAAAAATGTTCTTGAAGAATAATGGAAAGAACTAAAGATGACTGTATTAAAAAATCCTAGATGGAAGTGTGAATAGGTGAAGAGGAAAAAACAATTCAGATTAATTGTGTTTGACAGAAAAAAAAAAAAAAAAAAAGAGAAGAATAAGGCCTGGCTATGAGGAGATAAATAAAAATACTTAGGAAGAACGGAGGTGGCAGAACATGCAATAAAATTGGTGAAGGGGATGGTAATCAAATGTGCATAAACTGTTGAACTTAAGTCCAATTTACTTTGTAAATGTGCACTCAAAGCATGAAAAAGAGAGAGAGAGAGAATAAAGGGATGAATAACATAAGAAAAAAAAATTGGTCAAGGATAAAATCAGTTGCAAAATAAGAGCTTGTGTGACATAATCTAAGAGATGATAACCTAAGAGCCTGGAAGTGAAGCCACAAGTAGCAAAGGCAATTTGGCATACTTGCAGCTTTCAAACTGAAGATTGGTTATTCCAAAAATCAATCTAAAACAGTTAATAAATTGTCTAGTCTACATTAAGACCTAAGCTGCCCTAAAAGCTCCATAATACTAAGTGGTCATGGATGAAAACTCATTTAATAACCAAAGAATAGATTTTGTAGAATAGCTCATTGAAAAGTATTTCATAACTTTGGAGATTTCACTAAAATATATTACATTTTTTAAATCTCAATTTTTTACTTATAGAAGAAGTTATATCTAACCAAAATTTATTTATTTATTACTTTTTATTGAGTATCTGCTCCTACTTTCTACTCTATCACAACAGACTTCATATTCTGCCATATACTTTGCATACAGATAAACTCCAGGGGTCTTCAAAATTTTGATCATATGTACCAACATACACATATTTATTTATTTGTAAACTGAATATCTATATCCTACTAAACTAATACCACCACTCAACTGTCAGTTTGTCGTACTGTGGTGGCTTGCGTGTTGCTACCAGGCTGGAGGCCATGCCACTGGTATTTCAGATACCAGCAGAGTCATCCATTGTGAACAGGTTTCATTGTGGGGCTTCCAGATGAGGACAGATTCAGAAAAAGGAAGGGGCCAAACTAATGTTGTTGTTGTTGTTAGGTGCCGTACAGTCAGGTCTGACTCATAGTGATTCTATGTACAACAGAATGAAACAATGTCCTGTCTTGTGCTATTTTCACAATCCTTATTATGCTTGAGCCCATTGTAGGAGTCAATATGTCAATCCATCTCATGAGGGTCTTTCCCTTTTTCACTGACCCTCCACTTTACCAAGCATGATATCCTTCTCCAGGGAATGGTCCCATCAGACAGTATGACCAAAGTAGGTGAGACAGTCTGGCCACTCTCTCTTCTGAGCATTCCAGCTGCACTTCTGCCAGGACAGATTTGTTTGTTCTTCTGTCTTCCTTATTCACGGTCTAGCATATGAGGTGATTGAAAACACTACGTCGTGGATCAGGCACACCTTAGTCTTCAAAGTGACATCTTTGCTCCTTAACACTTCAAAGACATCTTTTGCAGTAGATCGGCCCAATGCAGTATGTTGTGTGATTTCTTGACTGCTGCTTCCATGGGTGTTTATTGTGGAACCAACTAAAATGAAATCCCTGGCAACCTCAATCTTCTCTACATTTATCATGATGTTGCTTATTAGTCCAATTGTGAGTTTTGTTTCTCTGTGTTGAGGTGTAATCCATACTGAAGACTGTCAGTCTTTGATCTTCCTCAGTAAGTGCTTCAAGTCATCTTCACTTTCAGCAACCAAGGTTGTGTCATCTGCATATAGTAGGTTGTTAATGAATCTTTCTCTAATCCCGATGCCATATCCTTCTTCATATAATCCAGCCTCTTGGATTATTTGCTTAGTACACAGATTGAGTAAGTGTCATGAAAGGATATAACCTTGACGTACACCTTTCCTGATTTTAAACCATGCAGCATCCCCTTGTTGGGCAATGTATAGCATCCTCATGAGCACAATTAAGTGTTCTGGAATTCCCATTCTTCACAATGTATCCATATTTTGGTTGGACTCACACAGTCAAATGCCTTTGCATAGTCAATAAAACATGGGTACTCATCTCTCTGGTATTCTTTGCTTCCAGCTAACATCCATCTGACATGAGCAATGACATCCCTTGTTCCACATCCTCTTCTCAATTTAGCTCACATTTCTGGAAGTTCCCTGTCAATATACTGCTGCAACCACTTTAAAATTATTTTCAGCAAAATTTTACTTGTGTGTGATATTAATGACATTGTTGGCCAGGTAGCTGTCTTCCAAATTTCACAGCATAAACGAATAAGCATCTCCAGTGCTGCTTCCATTTGTTCAAACATCTCAGTAGCTATTCCATCAATTCCTGGAGACTTGGTTTTCTCCAGTTCCTTCAGTGCAGCTTGGACTTCTTCCTTCAATGCCATTGATTCTTGATCATATGCTGCCTTCTGAAATGGCTAATCATAGACCAATTCTTTTTGGTACAGTGACTCTGTATTCCTCCCATCTTCTTTTGATGCTTCCTGCATCATTCAATATTTTGCCCATACCAAAACAAAACAAAACAAACAAAAACCTCATTGCTATCGAGTTGTTTCTGACTCATAATGACCCCCATGGGATTTCTGAGGCTGTAAATCTTTACGGAAATAGATCATCCAGTCATCCTTCTGTGGAGCAGCTGGTGGGTTTGAACTGCTGACCTTCCAGTTACCAGTCTAGTCCATTATCCACTACACCACGAGAGCTCCAATTTTGCCCATAGAATCCTTCAATATTGCAACTCAAGACTTGAATTTTTTTCTTCAGTTCTTTCAGCTTAAGAAATGCTAAGAGTGTTCTTCCCTTTCAGTTTTCTACCTCCATATCTTTCCACATTTCATTATAATACTTTAATTTGTCTTCTCAGCCCTTTGAAATCTTCTCTTCAGCTGTTTTATTTCATCATGCTTCCATTTCCTTTAGCTACTTTCCATTCAAGAGCAGGTTTCAGAGTCTCTCTGACATCTGTTTTGGTATTTTCTTCCTTTTGTGTCTTTTTTAATGATCATTTGCCTTCTTCTTGTATGATGTTCTTGATGTCATCTCACACCTCATCTGGTCTTCAGTTATTGGTTTCCAATTGTCAAATCTATTCTTCAGATGATCTCTAATTTCAGGTGGGATACAATAAAGGTTATATTTTGGCTCTCATGGACTTGTTTTCATTTTCTTCAGCTTCAACTTGAACTTTTTTGTGAGGAATTTTCATAAGTAGATTCATTCAGTTCTTGGCCTTATTTTCACTGATGATATTGAACTTCTCCATTGCCTCTTTCCACAGATGCAGTCAGTTTGATTCCTGTGTATTTCATCTGGTGAAGTCCACTTGCATAGTCACTATTTATGTTCTTGAGTAAAAGTATTTGCAATGAATAAGTTGTTAGTCTTGCAAAATTTTATCATGCCATATCTGGTGTCATTTCTATCACCAAGGCCATATTTTCCAAAAACCCGACGCTCCTTTGTTTCCAGCTTTCTCCTTCCAAGCACCAGTAATTATCGATATATCTTGATTGGACATTTGGTCAATTTCAGACTGTAGAAGCTGGTAAAAACCTTCAATTTCTTCATCTTTGGCTTTAGTGTCTGGTGCATAAATTTGAATGATTGATAGAAGTATTAACTGGTCTTCCTTGTATGTGTACAGATATTATCCTACCACTGATAGCATTGTACTTCAGGTTAGATCTCGAAGTGTTCTTTTTGACACTGAATGTGATTCCTTTCCCCTTCAATTTGTTATTCCTGGCATAGTAGATCATATGATTATCTGATTCAAAATGGCCAATAACAGTCCATTTTGGCTCACTAATGCCTAGGATATCGATCTAAATACATTCCACTTCATTTTTGACAACTTCCAATTTTCCTAGATTCATACTTTGTACTTTCTTCATTCCTATTATTGATGGATGCTTGCAGCTGTTTTTTCTCATTTTGAGTCATGCCCCATGAGCAAATGAAGGTCCTGAAAGATTTACTCCATCCACATCATTCAGGTCAACATTGCTTTGAGGAGGCAGCTCTTCCCCAGTCATATTTTGAGTGCTTTCCAATATGAAGGTCTCATATGCCAGCAATATATCAAACAATGTTTCACTGGTATTCATAAGGTTTTTAGTGGCCAGCTTTTTCATAAGTAGATGGCCTCATCCTTCTTCCCAGTCTGTCTTAACGTGGAACTCTGCTGAAACCTGTCCATTATGGGTGACCCTGCTGGTACTTGCAATAACAGTGGCATAGCTTCCAACCTCACAGCAACATGCATGCCACCACAGTATAAAAAACTGACAGATGGGCGGTAGACCAAACTATTATGATATGTAAATTATATAGCATAAAGAAAAAGATTAAATTATAGAATGAGGTTAAAATAAACAAAAGTAGAAATTCTAATATCTTCTTCCAGCACCCCAATAAGAAGCCTTGGTGATGTGCTGTTTAAGCAGGTGGCTGCTAACTGAAAGGTTAGTAGTTCAAAATCACCAGCTGCTCTGCAGGAGAAAAGACTTGTCCTGTAAAGATTACAGTGTAGAAAACCATATGGGGCAGTTCTACAGGGTTGCAGTGAGTCAACTGCACAAAACAACAGCAGACTTTCTTATTGTGCAACCATCCTTATTCAGAGAACACTGGCTTCTAGTAGCACCCCTGGAGTCCCATTGCCAGACTTTACTTCTTGCTAGATGTGTACCTTGGGCATAATATTTAACCTCTGTGCCTCTGTCTATCTGTAAAATGCAGATCATAACAGAGCCTACCTCACAAAACTGTTGTGAGGACTAAGTGCTCCCCATAATGCCCGACATGGAGAATTCTCTTTAATGGTAGCTATGGTTGACACTCTGTAAAAAGCAACCTATCCTTAGATGATTTCTGAGTCAAATCTAGATAATTGAAATTTTAGGAATTCAAGTTGTTTCATATAAGATAATACATGAAGATTTATTATAATATCATATTCTTCTAAATTTCTGTAACCTTTCCTATATTTTCTACCCAAAGATGGAGAAAAACACCTATTTATTTCAGATTTTTGCAGAGTTGCAACTGTATATTCCCCTTGAGCATGTTACTTCAATTTCTCCAGGGAAGGGTAGCAACTACTTTGTAATAATGTCATCTCTTCACATGCTGCTTAAGCTTCAGCAGTAATTACTAATACTGGTTGCACATAATAATCATTTTGGGAGGCTTAAAAAATACAGATGCCCAGGCCCCAAACCCAGAGCTTCTGATTTGTCTGAAAGCATCCCAAATTCAAAAAACTCACTGCCATCAAGTCAGATCCAACTCACAGCAACCCCTCCTTGGGTTTCCAAGGCAGTATCACTCCGGAAGTATATTGCTCAATCTTCCTTCCAAGGAGTGGCTGGTGGGTTTGAACCACCAGCCTTCTGGTTAGCAGGCAAACGTCTTAGGCACTATGCCACCAGAGCTCCCAGGTAACATTAAAATGCAACTAGGGCTTGAGAGCCACTGAGCAAGAGAAAAATCATCCTTTAGGTGGTGGTTTTCAACCCTGCCATATATTACAATTACTTGGAGATGTGGTCAGGGCATAAACAGTCCTTAAAAACCCTCTAGGTGGGAGGCGGGGCAAGATGGCAGACTAGGCAGAAGGATTGCACAGACCCTCTTCAACAAAGAAAAGGGAAACCAATTAACACAGACACAGAAGATAATCTTGGACCCCTGAGCCTTGAAGG
>NW_006921749.1:2209984-2212602 GCF_000298275.1 Orycteropus afer afer | reverse complement strand
GGAGCTGCTGCATTGTAAATCTTGGTCAATGACATGAGACAAAGTATATGTGAACTGCTGTATGAAAAGTGAATTTACTCTGTAAATCTTCACCCGAATCTTAAAAAAAAAAAAAACCCTCTAGGTGATCCTTTCATGCAGCCAGGGTTGTGAACTACTGCTTTATATAAACAAAATATTAAAGCAAAGTAGGTGGCAATCACAATAAAAACTTGACAGCATATTGTGCAATAGATGATACACATGCATAATTCAAGAAAGCCTGAGCTGAAGGGTGGTATGGTATATAATCACCTGTTTCTGACTCTATTAGGGCAGCAAATATTAACATTGTTATTTTATTAATAATATTATTTTCCCATGCAGTAAAGAATAGCCCTGCTAATCTATGAAAGTGGCCCACAGGAAGGCAGTAACTATTTTAAAGGGTAAAACACTGCATTAGATGTACTATTGTTACTATTTGCCATTATTTTCCTCAACTTGATGGGTTCTTGTCTGATTCAACCAGCTTGAGAAGTGAAATACATCCGTTCTACTATTTTCCTATTGCTCCCTTTCCAAATAGGGGCACAAGCCCTTTTTCTTCATGAGCATTATTTCTGACGACTATAAACATGGAAACATGGAGAACAAAGGAGAATCACTAAAAAAGCTAGAAACTAACAAAACCTAACAAGTCAAAAAGTAACAAATTTCACAAAATTGTTTATAACAATACCCCAAATGTCTGATTTGCTTCTCTACATTCTTACATGATTAATATTTATTGTGTTAGTTTATCATAACATATGCCATTTAAACCTCAAAGTGTCTTTAAAAGATTTTTTTTTTTTTTAACAGATAAGGAAAGAGCTTGTTGTTGTTGAGCTTGTTGTTGTTATGTGCCGTAGAGTCGGACCCGACTCATAGCGACCCCTCCTTGGGTTTCCGAGGCAGTACCACTACGGAAGTAGATTGCCCCATCAAGGGATGTTAAATGACTTGCCCACAGTCACACAGGGATAAAGGCATAATTTGAGCGAAGTATCCCAGTTTCAAGTCCAGTGCACATTTGACCACATTATGAGCACATTTTCGAAGCTGTTATCTTGTTTTTTAATGTAAAAGAAAATCTGAAAAATTTATTGGTATTAGTACTTGTTGAATGTAAGTTGGTATCTTCTTGTCATCATTCTTTTATGATTGAAGGAAAAGCCTTGATAGTTAGTCCATACCAAAGAAAACCCAAACTCACTGTCATCAAGTCAATTCTTACTCATAGCAAGCTCCATTAAGTTTCCAAGGCTTCTCTTTACAGAAGCAGACTGTCCCATCTTTCTTCTATGGTAGTACAAACCCCTGACCTTTTGGTTAGCAGGCAAATGTGTTAACCACTACACCACCAGAGCTCATTTAATTAGTCCATATGAAACTATAGTTCATTGTTCTCAGAACCTAGAGATAAAAAGTTAAGCTCTGAGGGTTAAATCAATATCATGAAATGAGTGAATGCAGTTAGACGATGTCACTTTAGGGGAGAGGATGTTTCCTAAATCAAAGCAATGTGTTATCATTCAAAGGGGCTACTCTATGTAGCTTTCATAGGGCAAGTCTGAAATATGATAGCGTGGAAAAGAAAGCAATGTTTAATTACCTTAACATCTGAATAAAAAGTATGTCAACAGAAGAAGTGAGAAAGGAGATGTTTCTGGTTAGTGGTGGTCTCCAGCATTGTTCCTGAATGGACAGCGTCTGACTAGTGTTGTATCAGAGGGGTACTATGGCTTCAACTCCAGCCTCGATAAACACTCTTCCTTCCCACCTTTCCCACAGAGGAGAAAAACATTCCTAACTCAGTTCATATGAGTATTCTAGTTACATTGGTATTGATGTTACAAATATAAGTAAGAAATTATCTTTGTTTACACATAAATTCCTTGTGAATTTAGTTGGTATGAGTTACTTCCCTAATGATGATTACTCCCTGGTATCCTGACAAATAATTTTTAGGCCTCAAAAATTTTTGATTATGGAAACCTGCTGTGTAGTGACTTCATCAGGTACTGCACCCTGGACTCCTCTGATCCATCAATGTCTTTCCTCTCTTATAAGGCCTTTTAGTGTAGAACAATGGCAGAAGCCAGAATTGCCTCTAACGTAATTAATGGCTTTGAAAAGATCCAAAGGAGTAACTTTGTTAGATTGTCCCCTGCTTTATGTAGGAAAGTTATCTTTTGTAAAGGTTGGGCATTTAAGTCATTATTTTCAAAGAAAAATGGTATAACACAGATCTCTGTCATGGAACTTTAGAAGAGTTTGTGAGAAAGGAGATTCCCTCTACTAGATTCCTGGGAATGAAATGAAACTCATTCCCTTACCACGCTGTCTAGTACAATTGACATTTGCAGTAGTAGCCATTTGCTCCTGTTACATGTAATTTAGTCGGAAGTGTTTCTTTCTCCTGTTTTCTCTCTCAACCCTCAATTCTTCTCTGAGGTGTATCAGTTCTTATTTCATAACCTGTTGTTTTGTCATCTAATTTGCGAGATCACAATTTCTAATTTGTGCTGTTGTTTGAAAGATTTCAATGTAAATCATTTATTTTAACACTTTTTGAAATATTTTCATTAGCTTTG
>NW_006921749.1:2200155-2209884 GCF_000298275.1 Orycteropus afer afer | reverse complement strand
GAGTTTGAACCACCAGCCTTCTGGTTAGCAGTCAAGTGCCTTAGGCACTATGCTACCAGTGTTCCTCTGAGGAGTTTCTAGCATATATAATTTCTATTAAATGTAGTCAGTGCCATGTTACAATATTATAATGATAATAATGATAAAGGTATGGGGACACAGAGGAGTAGCACTGTCTTAGGCTGAGTTCTCTAGAGGAGCAAAACCAGTGAAATGAAGCATATATATAAATCCACATAGATTTATTTCAAGGAAATGGCTCACTCAATTGTGGAGGCTGGCAAGTCCCTAACCTGTGGGTCAGGTGGCAGGCTGGAGGTTTCTCCTGACTCATGGTTGTGGGGGCTCAGGAACCCAAAATCTTCAGGTCAAGTGGCAGGCTGCTGGCTCATGGGGTTTGAGGGAGCTGGTGAATCTAACATCTGCAGGTCAGGTAGCAGGCTGAAGGCTCCTTATGTCCCAAAAGCCAGAGGTCAGAGGATGACTAGATGAATGCAGGATCAGAGAGAACAAACTTTGCCAGAATATATACTGGATACAGGCCACATCCCCAAGGAATCTCTCCTTCCAACTCAATGGTTGTTCACATAAGATCACAAAATGAAGAATGATTACATAATGTCTGCCAAACCACTGAGAAGCATGACCTAGCTAAGTTGACACATAACATTAACCATCACAAGCACTTACTATTACAGGGGAAGTGCATCACGCTGGCAGTATGTTTCCTGACGAATGTAATCCTTGAGCTGTGTCTTAAAGAATAACTTAGCAAACTGAAGGGGTGGTAATAAATATACATACATGTGAAAAAATACCATGCAATGGGGGTAACACAAGCAGTTTGGTTTTATAGGAATATAAAAAATGTAGTGAAGGATGATGGGAAATGAAGCTCTAGAAGAGGGAAGAGGTCAAACCCTGAAGGAGGGCATTATGTGCTATATCAAAGAATATAGACTTGATCCAGAATGGGAACCACTGAAGTGTTTAAGTAAGGATGAGATATGTCACATTAAAAAATATCTTGATGTAGTATTTGAAGCATGTACTCTGAATCTAGAAGTCTGGGTTTGAACTTAACTCTACTGCTTACTAGCTGTGCAACTACATCTAAGCAAGTTATTTAACTACTCTGCTCCTTAGTTTCCACAGCTGAAAAATGGAGATAATAATAGAACTTACTTCATAGGGTTACTATGAGTAGTAAATGGGTGCAGTGCTTAGAATAGTGCCTGGTACATAGTTACTGTTAGTTTAGCTCTAATAATATTTGTGTTTTGGATATATTAGCACTCTAATAACAGTGTAGAGGACTGATTAGACAAGTGCCAGTAAGGATGCTGCATACTGTAAAATCAGGAAGGGAGTGAGTTAGGGTTGTATCCTTTCACCATACTTATTCAATCTGTATGCTTAGCAAATAATCTGAGAAGCTGGACTATATGAAGAAGAGCATGGGATCAGGATTGGAGGAAGAGTCATCAACAACCTGTGATATGCAGACAACACAACTTTGCTTGCTGAAAGTAAAGATGACTTGAGGCATTTACTGATGAAGATTAAAGAGTAAAATCTGCAGCATGTATTACATCTCAACATAAAGAAAATGAAAATCCTCAGAACTGGACCAATAAGCAGCATCATGATAAACGAAGAAAAGATTGAAGTTGACAAAGATTTCATATTACTTGGTTCCATAATCAACACCAATAGAAGCAGCAATCAAGAAATGAGACAAACATAATGCACTTGGCAAACCCGCTACAAAAGACCTTTTTAAAGTACTGAAGAGCAAAGATATCTCTTTGAAGACTAAGATATGCCTAACCCAAGCCATGGTATTTTCAATCATCTCCTATGGATGTGAAAGCTGGACAATGAATAAGGAAGACTGAAGAAGAGTGGATGCTTTTGAGTTGTGGTGCTGGCAAAGAACACTGAAAGTCCCACGGACTGCCAAAAGAACTAACAAATCTATCCTGGAAGAAGTACTGCCAGAATGGTCCTTGGAATCAAGAATGGCCAGACTTCGTCTCACCTGCTCTGGTCATGTTGTCAGAATGGACCATTCCCTAGAGAAGGGTATCATGCTTGGTAAAGTGCAGCGGCAACAAAAAAGGAGAAGGCCCTCTATGAGATGGATTGACACAGTGGCTGCAATGATGGGCTCAGGTATAGCAAGGATTGTGAGGCTGGCATAGGACCAGTCAGTGTTTCATTCTGTTGTACATAGGGTCACTGTGAGTCAGTGCCGACTCGACAGCACCTAACAACAACAGTTAAGAATCTGTAGTTATTTAGGTAAGAAATGTGGAATAGAAATGGAGGGGAGGGCATGGATTTGGTTACTGATTAGATTATGAAGGAAAAAACAAAGGAACTTTTAAGGGAAGCACAAGAGCAACTGGACTTATTCCATGTAATATTTCAGAATTCACATCTAACATTAATAGGAAGAAGTTACAAGAGAAAGACCTTAGCCCAATAAAAAGAACTTTTAAACAAGATGCCTCTTGACTGACAACTCCAGAAAAACCAAACTCATTGCCATCAAGTTGATTCCAACTCATAGTTCTGAGGTGGTAAATCTTTACGGAAGCAGATTGCTCCTCTGAACTACCAACCTTCTGATAAGAAGCCAAATACCTTAGGTACTATACCACCAATGCTCTCAACTGTCTTAACTGACAAGGCTGCCTATAATAAAATAGGTGTGAACTCCCGGTTACTTAAAGTACTGAAGCTAAGATTATAGATAACGTAAACTTCCCTTTGAACTAAGACAATGATTCTTTAAATAATATATTTTTTTCCCCCGCAGTGTTTTAATATCAAATGTCAAAACACAAACAACTCTCAAATTTTTGCTTTTCCTCTAACACTGGCCACAGCACAGGTCAACCTGTACCTAAACTCATCCTCAAAGTTGAAGAGCACCATGGCTCAAGATGCACCTCAAGATCAGCATGAGGCAGAACACAACTGCTACTCAAGAGTAACTTCCTCCATGTTTTCAAGGACTAAGGAGAAAAATCAGTACAGCCTAGAACAATTTATAATGGTTTATTTGACCTCGGTTACAAATCCCTTTTGTGAAATTTTAAATTCTGTGAAATAAACATAAAACTCTTGATATACGCAGGCATATACCTAGACAACATCAAAATGCAGCACCACAATAAGCTCTAGGCCTCAGCTTCAACAATCCTGACATCCTATTGTGTCTTTCAGCTATCTGAGGTTTATAAGGCAGAACATGAGTCTAAATATAGGTGTCTGATAATCTGACCTCAAGCTAATTTATCGGACTAATCTTCCACTAGGAGCTCTGGTAGCATAGTGCCTAAGGCACTTGACTGCTAACCAGAGGCTGGCGGTTCAAACCCACCAGCCACTCCTCGGAAGGAAGATGGGGCAATCTACTTCCGTAGTGATACTGCCTAGGAAACCCAAGGAGGGGTTGCTATGAGTCGGGTCCGACTTGATGGCACATAAAAACAACAACAACCATTTTTTTTTTTTCCTGCTGCATTCTTATTATCTGTTGGAATATTATGATTTGTCGTTGTGTTGTTGTTAGGTGCCATCGAGTGAATCTCTGACTCATAGTGACCCTACGCACAGCAGAACAAAACACTGCCCGATTCTGCACCTGCTCCACAACCTTTCCTATACTTGACCCCATTGCTGCAGCCACTGTGTCAATCCATCTTGTTGAGGGCTTTCCCCTTTTTCATCGACCCTCTACCTTACCAAGCATGACATCCTTCTCCGGGGAATGGTCCCTTCTGACAACATGACCAAAGTAAGTGAGACGAAGTCTGGCCATTCTCACTTCCAAGAACATTCCAGCTGCACTTCCTTCAGGACGGATTTGTTAGTTCTTTTAGCAGTACATGGTACTCTCAGCATTCTTCACCAACACAACTCAAAAGCATCAATTCTTCTTCCATCTTCCTTATTCCTTGTCCAGCTCTCACATGCATATGAGGTGACTGAAAATATCATGGCTTGTGTAAGTCACACCTTGGTCTTCAAGGAGACATCTTTACTCTTCAGCATTTGAAAGAGGTCCCTTGCAGCCGACTGGCCCAGTGTTATACATCATCTGATGTCCTGCCTGCTGCTTCCATTGGTGTTGATTGTAGAGCCAAAGCAATGTGAAGTCCCTGACAAGTTCAATCTTTTCTTCATTTATCATGATGCTGCTTATAGGTCCAGTTGTGGGGATTTTTGTTTCCTTTATATTGAGATATAATCCATACTGCAGACTGTATTCTTCAATCTTCATCAGTAAGTGCTTCAAGTCATCAACACTTTCAGCAAGCAGAGTTGTGTTGTCAGCATATCACAGATTGTTAATGACTCTTCCTCCAATCTCGATGACATGTTCTTCTTCAAATAGTCTAGCTTCTCAGATTATATGCTCAGCAAAGAAGTTGAAGCTGCAATGAAGGAATTGGCAAAGAACAAGGCTCCAGGAATTGATGGAATACCCACCAAGATGTTTCAACAGGCAGATGCCTCGCTGGAGGCACTCACTTGGCTATGCCAAGAGATTTGGAAGACAGCTACCTGGCCAACTGACTGGAAGAGATCCATACCTGCACCCATTCCAAAGAAAGGTGATCCCACAGAATGTGGAAATTATTGAACAATATCATGAATATCACATAAACGCTTACTGAAGATAATTAAAAAATGGATGCAGCAGTATATTGACAGAGAGCTTCCAGAAATACAAGCAGGATTCAGAAGAGGACATGGAAAGGGGGATATCATTGCTGATGTCTGATGGATCTTAGCTGAAAGCAAAGAATACCAGAAAGATGTTTACTTATGTTTTATTGACTATGGAAAACATTTGATTGTGTAGATCATAACTTACTATGGATAACATTGAAAAGAATGGGAATTCCAGGTTGATTGACACTTGATTGTGCTCATGAGGATCCTGTACATAGATCAGGAGGTTGTCATTCAAACAGAACAAGGGGATACTGCATGGCTCAAAATCAAGAAGAGAAAGCGTCAAGGTTGTATCCTTTCACCATACTTATTCAATTTGTATGCTGAACAAATAATCCGAGAAACTGGATTATATGAAGAATGTGGCATCAGGATTGGAGGAAGACTCATTAACAACCTGCAATATGCAGATGCACAACTTTGCTTGCTGAAAGTGAGGATGATTTGAAGCACTTACTGATGAAGATTAAAGACTACAGTCTGCAGTACAGATTACACCTCAATATAAAGAAAACAAAAATCCTCACAACTGGTGCAATCAATACCTTCATCATGGATGGAGAAAAGACTGAAATTGTGATGGACTTCATACTACTTGTTTCTACAATCAACACCAATGGAAGCAGCAGTCAAGACATATTGCATTGGGCCAATCTGCTAGAAAAGACCTATTTCAAGTGATGAAGAGCAAAGATGTCTCCTTGAAGACTAAGGTGCACCTAACCCAAGCCACGGTATTTTCCATCGCCTCTTATGCAAGTGAGAGCTGGATGATGAATAAGGAAGACTGAAGAAGTGTTGACGCTTTTAAGTTGTGGTATTGGAGAAGAATGCTAAAATCACCACGGTCTGCTAAAAGGACTAACAAATCTGTCCGGGAAGAAGTGCAGCCAGAATGCTCCCTGGAAGTGAGAATGGCCAGACTTTGTCTCACCTACTTTGGTCATGTTGTCAGTAGGGACCATTCCCTGGAGGAAGATATCATGCTTGGTAAAGTGGAGGGTCAACAAAGAAGGCCCTCAACAAGATGGACTGACACAGTAGCTGCAACCATGGTCTCAGGTATAACAAGGATCATGAGGCTGGCACATGACTGGGCAGTGTTTCGTTCTGCTGTGCATAGGGTGGCTTTGAGTCAGAGATGACTTGACGGCACCTAACAACACTATTTAGAAAGTGATTCTGCTTCCTGTGCCTGACCATCCCCTGTATCAAAGATCCTTGCTTTCTGTGTGTTTATTTATTCTTTACTTTTAAAAAAGTGGAACCATACAATATTTATCCTTTTGTGATTTGACTTATTTCACTCAGTATACTGTCTTCAAGATTCATTCATGTTGTAAGATATTTCAGATTCATTATTCTTTATAGTTGTGTAATATTACATTGTATGTATGTATAATTTGTTTTTCCATTCATCTGTTGATGGGCACTTGCTTCTGTTTTTGCTATTGTGAATAATACTGCAATGACCATAGGTGTGTATATGTCTATTTGGGTCACTGCTCTTCTATCTCCTGGATATATAGCTAGGATTGGGATTGCTGGATCATGGGGTATTTCTATTTCTAGCTTTTTGAGGAAGTAACATACTGTTTTCCAAAGTGGTTGTACCAATTTACAACCCCACCACCAAAGTATAAAAGTTCTAATCCCCCTACAACCTTACCAGCATTTTTTTTCTTCCTTTGATCATTGCCATTTTTGCAGAATGAGATGGTATCTCATTATAGTTTTGATTTGCATCTCTCTAATAATGGCTGCTTGAACAATTTCTCTCAGAAAGATCAGCACAAGGCTGGTCCCCATGAGGCAAAAGTTAAAAGATGTCCCAAATGTCCAAACTACCGTACCACTCCATCATTTCAGACATTAACTCCTCCTTCTCCTCCCAGTAATTTCCCCAGTTTTAGGGTTCTGTATTTCACTGTAACAACTCACAGACACCCAAGGGTTCGTCTCACATAATGGTGGAGGCTGGCAGGCTGACGAGTCCCAGGTCTGTGAGTGGGTCTGGAGGATCCTCCCAATTCTCGGGGTTTGATGAACCTCGATCAGCAGATCAGATGATGGCTGCTGTCTCAAATCCAGGGGTGAGATGAGGATGAGCCAAGACACAAAACCGGAGCAAGAGGATGGCGAATCTTACCAGATTTGTAGGTATGCCCTCAAGGAAGCTAAGGGTGGGGATTTGAATTATACCCTCAAGCAAGGCAGGACTCAAGATAAATTCCACCTGTGTTGCCCCAGAGACATAACCTAAGTGGATGGCTTTAACAATCAGCAGCTCAAGGCAAATCCCATCAGAGTTGATTGCCAGTCATTATAGGGAATGACTACTACCAGCTGCCCAGCAAAGTTGATACCTGACCTTAACTACCACACCACCCCAAACAGGCATGGATAATGGGATTTACAATACATCACAGAATGGAGGACAATGGCTAGAAGGGCCATATCAAGCAATTCACTGCAAACGGCTAATGAATGTAAGCCTCTTTTCATGTATTTGCTGGCCACCTGAATGTCCTCTTTGGTGAAGTGTCTGTTCATGTCCTTTGTAAAGATTATCACTTTTTGAAGAGCTGGTTAACCCCAAGTGTAGGTGGAGTCATTTATCTTTGAGAAGACAGGCTTCTCTTTGGTTGGGACAATCTGGTTGTAGGATAACTGCAAACTTCTTTGTAATCTACAGTATTAAAATGTAGGTCAGTTTCACAAAGATGTCAACACTGCTCTGGTTTTGTGGGAAATGTATACCAGCTTGTAGATAAGGTTTCTTGGAAAACACACTCACATGAACCACGTTTATTCCAAGGGCTGTCTTCAGTTTAAGCAAGGACAAATCAATTTCTGGAAGAGTTAAAACTTGGAGGTATTTCTTGTGATTATAAGAATAAGAAAAATAGACAAAAAGCATAAAGTTCTTAAAAATCTGAGAATAAAACACACTTTCAAAATCTACATTAAAGCAAGGCTTCTAGTTTCAAGAAAATTATCACAATATTTCATTAAATATTCAGCAGTTCTAAATATGCAAAATATCAGGTATAGCAAGGATCGTGAGGCTGGTACAGGAGCACGCAATGTTTCATTCTGCTGTGCACCAGGTCACTATGAGTCAGAGATGACTCAATGGCACCTAACAACCTAACAACAAATATGCAAATACTGACTTTACAAAAAATTCCATTATATAAAGTGAGCTGGGTATCGAAGTTCACTATTTACAGTACACACAGAGAGTAAAGTGTCAATATCAAACAAGGTAAAATAATTCACTTTATTTTAAAAACTAGTTTAACACTCAAAATTCTTGTTATTCTAACTTTGAACAAAGGCAGTGTACATAACTAGAATGACTATCCATGAAAGGTTTTCACAGGATCACATTTAGGAGAACCATGACCCCCACCCTTCAAAAAAAAATTCTTTTAGAATAATACAAAATGATATTCTTTTACTATTCCCAAGCATGAGAATAACTAAGTTATACATTCTCTTTTCTTCTTTTTTTGTTTTTAGTTGCTATTATAGTTACATTACAGAAAAGTTTCATACCATAATTAATGCTTAGAAATAGACTTAGGAGCCTGATAAAATCTCGGTTCAAATTCCCATTTGCTGTGAGATCTTGGACAAGTTTTATAATGAGGAAAATGGATGTTACAATTGAGATATTATATGTAATGAATTAGAATTTGCCTGGAAGGTAAGCAATAACTTACTACTTTACTATTTTCCCATAGTTCTCCTAATATTCAATCCTAAAAACCTTAACTGTGATATCAGTCCTTATAATGTTCAATTTATGCCCAAGTAACATAAAAAACAGATTTTGTTGAGGGAGGCAGTCTGCCAAGGTCCCTGAGCATCCCTGAATGCTCTTGCTGGGTACCGAGTGCTCTTTATCCAGGCCATTTCTCAGGGCTGTGTCTGAAGTGAGTAACCTTGTGGATGACGTACTACCTCCCTCTGATTAAATAGCCTTTCTGCTGTTTACTATAAAGGTGGTGAATCTCCCAAGCTCAGTGTCCCTCTCTTGTAATACAACCCACTGTATGTGCAGGCATCTATCAAGGGGTTCTTGTGTTACCCTAGTGGGACTTGGAGAACATAGAGGACTGATCGCCAACATGAAGCTCTGGCTCTTGTCCTTTGTCTCCAACCCAGGAGTTTCACGTCTTATGCTAGCTTCCCAAGAAACTCTAACAAGCTAACATGTTAGCTTGTAAGTAGGGCAAAATCTCAGACTCTGCACAGTTCTTGGGTTCTGGTGACAAGGATAAGATGCTGACACAGTCAACCTTTTCTGAAAAAGATACAGGTTCCCATGGGCTGAATTAAGAGATATGAGAAGACTCCCAAGAATAAAGAAATGAATTCTGTTGACCAAATGATGGGAAAGAGGACGGGGACTAGGATCCCCCACTAATCTACCTGTTAATGTTTAGAGGCTAAGTAGTCAGAGGTATGATTGAAACAAGTCACCCAAATAGTGCTTTGGTTGTTGCTCACTCACATCTGGGTGGAAGGATGAAGGATGTTATTGTGATAATGAGGTAGCAAGCCCCAGGACCCCACACAACAGAAATTTGGTGGTGCCTGCTGAGTCATGGGGTCCAAAAGCTGAAATAAAATTTAAGCAACGAAGGAACAAAGCTTTGAATAGACTGAAAATAAAAGTTTATTGGGCCAAAGTGGGCAGCTGCTCAAAACCCAGTATTAAAACCTTGCTACTGGCATAGAGCTTCTCTCTCCTTCCACACCCCTTGATATCTCCCTTCCCCTCTACTTTGAGTTCAGCTGCTTTAAGAAAAAGAAAGAGCATGTTGGGGAACTTTGGGGAAGAAAGCAACTAAGATTTTTCTAGCTGCTAGATGTTGTTGTTGTTGTTGTTATGTGCCGTCGAGTCGGCCCCGACTCATAGCGACCCCTCCTTGGGTTTCCGAGGCAGTATCACTACGGAAGTAGGAT
>NW_006921749.1:2176069-2191025 GCF_000298275.1 Orycteropus afer afer | reverse complement strand
TATATATATGTATTTATATAGGCCTTCAACGAGATGGATTGACACAGTGGCTGCGATGATGGGCTCAAGTATAGCAGGGATTGTGGGGCTGGCGCGGGATGGGGCAGTGTTTTGTTCTGCTGTGCATGGGGTCGCTATGAGTCGGAAACGACTCGACGGCACTTAACAACAACGATATATATATATAAAATATCATTATATATGTTGTTGTTGTTCTGTAACGTCGAGTCAGACCTGACTCATAGCGATCCCTCTTGAGTTTCCAAGGCAGTATCACTACGGAAGTAGATTGCCCCATCTTCCTACTGAGGAGTGGCTGGTGGGTTTGAACCGCCAGCCTTCTGGTTAGCAGTCAAGTGCCTTAGGCACTACGCTACTATACTATATATTACATATATGTTATTCTGTAACACAATCAGATTATTAACAGCTGTTTTTCAAGACTGAGTACTTTCTACCCAAGACCTGGGAATTGGAATCTGAACTAATCATTACAAAAATATTTTAAATAAAATATTGAAAATATCAAAAGCCTAAATCATAAAGTGATGAAAAAGCAGATTAACATACTGCTCAGCCTTTTAGTTGCCATGAGATCATACTTGATTCCAGAGAGTAAAGGACAGCCTAGAAAACAGAATTAGGTTGGGTGCATACATGATCACTATTCACTTCTGGGTCTCAGAAATCTCTTTAGTGTTAGTATTAAAGATGAAATATATGACCTTGAAGCCAAGAAAGAGCAACTTATTAGGGGACGTTAATGGCCTGAAAAATCAACATAGCTAGCTGTCTGAAAATTGTACTAATTCACAAAATATCTTGAATTTGCATCATTTTAATCCCCACTGGGGTCCCTTCATATAGTAAAATCACTTCTAACATTAAGATAATCTTATCTATTTTCTAGAAGCTTCATGTTTTGTTGCACGTGGGTCACCATAAATCAAAACACTGACTTGACAGCAGCTAACAAGAAGGGTTAAGCAACATATACAAAATCACACAGCCTGGGAGATGATGTGAATACAGCAGGTTGATGGCTTTGGAAAATGTGGTAAGTTTCTATTTGCTAAGGTGTGAAAAGTGATTTAGGAGATTGCTTAAAGAACATATTTTGCACTGTTTTTCTTGCCCCAAATTCAAGGAGATAAGTGAGACAAATGAAAATGGCCAGGCACAACTCAGAATTCTTCCTGAATGCACTGTCAGAGAATCCAGTATGGATTTTAGAAAATATTTATTCTAGAGATGGCAATGCAGGAGGCATGAAAAGGGTCCTGATGTGTTTGCTATGTTTTAATAGACTATCACCTCTTTATTCCTACCAGGAAGTCAGGAGTCCTTCTCTCTCACACTTTTAGGTGGTGCCTTGACCAAGGTCATGAGTGGGCAGAACCATCAAGCCTGACCTTCTGGACAATAATTTGCTTTAGTTTACGCAGTTACATGGGTGTCTTCACCTCAGCTGTCAACTGGATTATCAGGCTACCTGTGGCCTGGTGCAGAGGAAGGACACTTGATGCTGCTGAACAATCGGCCAGATCTCTTGGGTGGGGGAGGAGATTCTGCAGCAAATAAAAACAGTTAAAACTGTCCCCATACACACTTCCTTCCAACCAGATTGCTGCCCCACATCCCTCTTATGCTGAAAGTTTGGAGCTTACCCTGCCAGAGGAGTTCTTGTGTTATAGTTGTATGCTTTAGTCAATTCAGACTTACAGTGACCCTATAGGAGTAAGCTGCCTCATACGGTTTCCTAGGCTGAAATCATTATGGGAGCATACTACCATGTCTTTTCTCCTGCCAACAGGCTGCTGGGTTAGAATCTCTGATCTTTCAGTTAGCTGACCACTTAACCACTGCACCACTAGGGCTCCTCAAAGAAATCCTTAGGTAGTGCAAATGATTAAATATTATCTCAGCTGTTAACCTAACATTGGAGGTTCAAGGCTACTCAGAGGTGCCTGGGAATGCCTGGTGATCTACTTCCAAAATAAGCCACTGAGACTCTATGGAGGACAGTTCTACTTTGATACACGTGGGGGAACCCTGAGCCCCACTAGATGGCAACTGAACAACTGGCCTGGCCAGAATCCCTGGCCAAACTAGGGAGGAGGAGTGGCAAAAGGCCAAGCAGCAGGCACCCTAAAGGTTAAGGAATGTTTGTTATTATGTTGTTAGTTGCTGTCAAGTTGGTACCTATGTACAGTGACCCTACGTACAACAGAAGGAAACACTTCCCAGTCTTGGACCATCCTCACAGCTTGCTATGCTTGAGCCCATGTTATAGCCACCGTGTCAATCCATCTGGTTGAGGGTTGGTCTCCCCCTTTTTTTTGACTCTCAACTTTACCAAGCATGATATCCTTCTCCAGGGACTATTCTTTTCTAATAACATGGCAAAGGCTGGCCATTCTTGCTTCTAAGGAACATTCCAGCTGCACTTCTTCCAGGTTAGATTTGTTTGTTCTTCTAGCAGTCCATGGTATTTTCAATACTCTTCGCCAACACCACAATTCAAAGGTATCAATTCTTCTGCAGTATCCTTCACTGTCCAGCTTTCACATGCATGTATGGCTACTGAAAATCCCACCGCTTGGGTCAGGTGCACCTCAGTCTTCAAGGTGACATCTTTGCTCTCTAGCACTTTAAAGAGATCTTTTGCAGCAGATCTGCCCAGTGCAATAGTCATTTGATTTCCTGACTGCTGCTTCCATGGGCGTTGACTGTGGATCCAAGTAAAATGAAACTTTTGACTACATTAATCTTTTCTCCGTTTATCGTGATGCTGCCTATTGGTCTAGTTTTAAGGATTTTAGTGTTCTTTACCCTGAGGTGCAATCCATACTAAAGGCTGTAGTCTTTGATCTTCATCAGTAAGTGCTTCAAGTCTTCTGTCTAAACCAAAAAACCCCAAACCCACTGCTATCGAGTGGATTCGACTCATAGTGACCCTCATTGGGTTTCCAAGGCTGTAAATCTTTAAGGAAGTAGACTGCCTCATCTTCCTCCTGTGGAGCAGCTAGCTGGTGGGTTTGAACTGCCGGCCTCTGGTTAGCAGCCAAATGCCTTACCCAATACGCCACCAGAGCTCCTTTCTGTCTAGGGGTGCAGAAAAAGGGTAGCTCCCTCCGCCCCTTAGTAATAATCCCAGCCAGATTATAAAAACAAGTTCACCTAAAGCCCACCATGATGGAGATTCTAATCCTTGCACCAGTTTACAAAGGTCAGAAAGACAAGACAAGTGCTCCTCCCTTCCCCTCACCCCCCACGTCTTCACCAAGCCTTAGCAGTCGGTGGAGGTGGAAACACTTCGCTACTAACCTCGCTCCTTTCTTCACCACTACTTGCAGTCCAATCGGTTTTAGATGGGACCCGGACAGGGAAGACGACAAAACCCCCAAGTGAAGTGCCTTTCCCTGCCTGCAGTTTGCGCATGTGCGCGGGGAGGGAGCAATCTGGCTGGGTAGACTGGCCGGGTCGCTAAGAAACCAGAGAGGAAAGTTCCGCTTGGGAAAGGCGGGGTCTTCACGCTATTGGTAGAGAATAGACAGAAGGGGGTTGGCTCAAGGGCCATTTTCCTTTTTGTCTATTAAATGGAATGATTGTCAATCAGCAAGGGCTTGCTTGGATGGGCGGGGCTGCTTGAGGGAAGCAAGAGAGTGGTTTTAGTAACGGCTTCGCAGCTGTGGAGATTGCGATTGAGCGGAGCGACTGCCGAGTGAGGCGGGGCAGGGGTGCAGGCGGGTGGTGTCAGTTGGGGTCATGGTGAGTGCGAAATTTTAAGATGCTGCTGGGACTGGGACTGGGGTTGAAGTTTCTCCCCAGAACAAGGAAGGGATTTTTAGTTTAGAAAATGTTTATTCGTCCCCTTTTCATGATCGTCTGTTGCCAAACTCTCCGCACGTTGCCAAAGAGAAGCACTTTATTCGTGACTTTAGAGAGAGAAGAGTGGTTCTTTAATTGATTTTCCCCGGTCATCTTCCTCATCATTTCGTAGGTCTCTTAAGTTAACTGGCTTCTACTTGGGAGAAGTAGTCTGGTGGGGGTCATGGATCTATTTCTTGGAAAGGTTTATTCAAGGCTAGTGCTCTCTGAAGGTACTTGCAAAGGATTTGCAAAGCAGTTTTTTCCACTTGAAGTCTTCTTAATGTGCCCATTCCTTAATTGGAGTTTCCCTGCGTTTATAATGAAACCAGGATTCATCTTTTAGAAGTCTAGAGTTTGTATTTCTTACCTCATTTCCCAGAATGTTAGCTCCAAATTGAATTATGAGAGATACGGTAACCGCTAGCTTATTTTGAACATCCCTAGAAGGGCCAATCATGTGCAATGGAAACCTAGCTATTATAATCTTAGGACCTTTGATTATATGTTTGTGACCTTTTAGACTTTCAAAGAGACTTAACATAATTTAATATTTACCGTTAGGTAACTGTTGCAACAGTATACTGTCTAACCAGTGACTTTAATTTGCTCCGTTGTCAGTGCTGAATAAATCGGCCGATATTTATATAGCGTTTTTTTTTTTTTTTACTTTTGAGGGTGTAGGAAATAAAGCCCCAAAGCCAATGAAATAGTTTCAGAAATCTTTCAACTGTTTGTATCTTTATAAATGTAATTATTAAGTCCAATCACCTTATGTTTCGTTAGGACTTCAAAATTTCACAATACTATCATTCACAATTCCAGAATTTTCTTTAAGGTTTTTATTTCATATCATTGTATTTCTGGCACCCACTAAGTGCAAATAAATATTGCATAAATGAGAGAAAGATTAAAGTATAAGTTTACTCCATACTTGGGAATGAATGCCTACAACACATACATTACAGGTATTTAAAAAACAAACAAACAAAAAAAAAAACTGCCGTTGAGTCAGTTTCGACTTATAGTGACCCCTCCTTGAGTTTTCTAGCCAGTATCTCTACAGAACTAGGTTGCCCAGTCTTCCTTCCGAAGAGTGGCTGGTGGGTTTGAACCTCCAGCCTTCTGGTTAGCAGTTAAATGCCTTAGGCACTATGCCACCAGAGCTCCTTTACAGATATTAAATTAAGAAAATAAAAAGTGAAAGTGGGAATAGTTAGAGTGAGTCTTAGCCACAGTCATCTGAAAGAAGAACAACCTGCTAGAATCTAGAATCTCAATAATAGATTACAAAGGTTCAACTTGATACATATACATATGCATACACACACACACACACACACACACACACATATATGGCAATCCTACTTCCATAGTGATACTGCCTCGGAAACCCAAGGAGGGGTTGCTATGAGTCAGGGCCGACTCGACGACAAATAACAATAACAATAACATATATACACACACACATATATATATATATATATATAATGTATTTTAAAAAATAGGCTTTTAAAACAAACACTATTGAGGAAACTATTGTGTGCCTATTTGCTAGGATTTCAGATATTACAAAGAAAATGGTTCTGCTGTCAAGTAGCTGTTGTCACAGTCTGGTAGGGAGAAAAGAGAATAGACCATTTCAATCCAGAGTGAAAAGTACTCACATGGGATGAGAACCTAAAGCACCCTGGATATAAGGAATGTGGTGTATTTAGAAGGTGATGTATGAACTTCTTGACGAGGTAAAGATGGAGAAGAGGGCTTTCTTGGCATAGGGCACAAGGGTCACCAATGATTGTAGATTATTATTGTGAAGCAATTGAGAACTATTGAATAATTTAAGCTGGAGAATAACATTCACAGAGAGGCATTTTAGAAAAGTAGTGATATGGGGAATAAATTGAGAGGCTGAAGAGTCAGAGACTAGTTAGGAAACATGCAGTCATCTAGTTAGGAAATAGCAGGACTAAGGGAGTTTCAGTATGGATGGAATGGAGAGAACAGATTCAAAACCTCTTCAAGAGGTAGATCTAAAATAAACTGGTCAGAATTTGGATATGGGGTGAGGAAAAGGAAGGAGTTAAGAATGACCTCCAGATTTCTATCTTAGATAATGGGTACCTGTGCTGGTAGTGCTTCAAAAAAAAGTACATGAACCTTTAAGGATGCTCATAATAGTAAAAATGAGACTATTTAACAGTCTATTACATATCAGCTTGACTATATGAAGAATGTGGCATCAGGATTGGAAGAAGGCTCATTAACAATCTGAGATATGAAGACAACAAAACGTTGCTTGCTGAAAGTGAAGAGGACTTGAAGCACTTACTGATGAAGATCAAAGACTACAGTCTTCAATATGGATTACACCTCAAAATCAAGAAAACAAAAATCCTCACAACTGGATCAGTAAACAGCATCATGATAAATGGAGAAAAGATTGAAGTTGTTAGGGATTTCATTTTCCTTGGATCCACATTCAACGTTTATGAAAATAGCAGTCAAGAAAGCAGATGTCATATTGTACTGGGCAAATCTTCTGCAAAAGACTTCTTTAAGTGTTGAAGAGTAAAGATGTCACTTTGAAGACTAAGGGGCTCCTAACCCAAGCCATGGTATCTGGTAGCGTAGTGCCCAAGGCATTTGTCTGCTAATCAGAGGCTGGCAGAAGGTTGAGCAATCTACTTCCGTAATGATACCACCTTGGAAACCCAAGGAGGGGTTGCTATGAGTCTGATCCGACTCCACGTCATTGAGTTTGGTTTGCTTTTTTTTTGGTATGTGTGTGAAAGGTAAAAATGAGTAAGGAAGACCAAAGGAAAATTGATGGCTTTGAATTGTGGTATTGGTGAAGAATACTGAAAATATAATGGACTGCCAGAAGATCAAACAAATCTATCCTGGAAGAAGTGCAGCCGGAATGTTCCTTGGAAGTGAGAATGGCCAGACTTTGTCTTACCTACTTTGGTCATTATGGTCAGAAGGGACCAGTCCCTGGAGAAGGGTATCATGCTTGGTAAAGTGGACAGTCAGCGAAAAAGGGAAAGCTTCTCAACAAGGTTGTTTTACACAATGCAATGATAGGCTCAAGCATAGCAAGGATTGTGAGGCTGACACAGGACTGGGCAGTGTTGTGTGGTAGCATAGTGCCTAAGGCATTTGACTGCTAACCAGAAGGCTGGCAGTTCAAACCCACCAGGCACTCCTCGGAAGGAAGATGGGGCAATCTACTTCTGTAGTGATACTGCCTCAGAAACCCAAGGAGGGCTCGCTATTAGTCGGGTCCAACTCGACGTGGCACATAACAACAACAACAACGGGGTTGCTATGAGTCAGAATTGAGTTGACAGCACCTAACAACAACAACAACAAAAACATATCAGTTGGGTTCAGTGTTGGAAACAGAAACTACTCTTTAGGCAGAATAAGATGTTTAAAACTGGTGGACTGATGAATGGATAAATAAAATGTGGTATATACATATAATGGAGTATTACTGAGCCATAAAGAGACATGAAGTCCTGATACATACTACAACTCTGGATGAATCTTGAAAACATTATGCTGAGTGTATTAAGTCACTCACAAAGGGACAAATATTGTCCCACTTACATGAAACATGTAGGATAGACAGGTATATAGAGGTCATTAACAGGAGTTGGGGGAAGGAGGAAATGGGAAATGCTTAGGGGGCTACTGAGTTTCTGGAGTAATGAAACCTTTTGGAAATAGATAGTGATGGATGTAACTAATGTCACTGAATTATATACTTAATGATTAAAATGGTAATAAGATTTTTGTTATATGTATTTTACTACAATATTTAAAAAAAAAAAAAAAAAGAAGAATCCACAGCTGCCACATGAACTCTTAATATATGGTAAACTGACAGTAGATAGACTGGAACATGGACTCTAGTTGCTGCCTTGACCACCACTACTTCTTACCAGATACGAGATACCAAAATGAGGCTGCAGAAAAACTCACAACTCCATGACCTTGCTTGCTGCAGAAAATAGCAAATATCACCAGAAAGATGCCTTCTATCTTCTAGATATTAGGTGAATACAGATAATTGGCCCAACATTTTTTTTTTTTTTTCAATCCATATCCCTGGAGTAGTTTGTCACCTGAAAAATTGTAGTTTTTCACTTTCCAGCCTCTGCGGTGTAGGAGTGCATGTGAGAAGAAGATGGGAAGGGATACCATGTTCCAGTCAAGCATAGCCTACAAAATACGAACGTTTCATTATAAAACTTAACAGGCATATATGAAAGCAAATGTTCCTAAAACGAATGCTTTTCAGATGTGTCAAGTAAGTACCACATTGTATTCCAGCAAAACACTATCGACTTTTTCCGGCATGCCCTCTTTTGCGTCTTCTTCCCATCAACAGGCTTAACTTTAAGGAAGAAATTTTAGTGGAAAAACAGAACCAAGCTTTCTATTAAGACATTAATAACTAAAAACACAAATGTTAGCAAGGGGAAGAAGGAAGTTGTTGAGTTCATTATTTGATAATAAGAAGATGCTTGAGTATGTTTGCTTATTAGATTTATTAGTGCAGCCTCAGTTACTCTAGTTCTGTTAATTTTTCTAGCAATATAGTTTATCTTTCACCCACATGTGTTTTTCTTTTAGGCATCTGGCTACCATACAGGTTCAGAGCAATGGAAGAAAAGAGCAGCAAAAATTGAGTTGAATGAAACCCAAAAGCAAGAAATTAAAGAGGCCTTTGATTTATTCGATGTTGATGGGTCTGGAACCATAGATGTGAAAGAATTGAAGGTTCTGAAATTATTTCTAATTCTAAAACATTTAAAAAGCCATATCATTTATTTTTGGCAATCTTTAAATTTTTATTTAACAGTAATCTTCTGTAAGCATGATATAAAGTCTCTTGACTGCATACACCTACCCTGGAAATTGTTAATCATTTTAATCTTGTTTACTAAATGAGGAAATATTTTCCAAGTAAGCCAAAGCCCAAGGTGTGATGGTGACACATTCTGTAGCACCAAACCAAACCAAATGCATTGTAGCTAAGTCCATTCTGATTCACAGCAACCCTACAGGACAGAGTAGAACTGCCCCATACGGTTTCCAATGTTGAAGATCTTTATTGAAACAGATTGCCACATCTTTCTCCCATGGAGCAGCTGATGGGTTTGAATCATTGACCTTTCACTTAGCAGCTGAGCACTTAACCACTGCACCACTAGGGCTTCTTCTCCTGTGGCACAGCAGGACTATAACCTAGGTCTGCTGACTTGATATCCTCGGGATATGCCCAGTCCATGGTAAGAAAGAAAGAAGTTAGTAATTAATAGATAATTAAGAAGCTAAGAATGAGATCTTGGTATATTGTAGTTTATTCTCTTCTTGTTCCAGATTGCAATGCGGGCCCTAGGGTTTGAACCAAAGAAAGAAGAAATTAAAAAAATGATAACTGAAATTGACAAAAAAGGAACTGGCACCATTGGTTTCGAAGATTTTTCTGCCATAATGAGTGTGAAAATGGTACAGTAGTGATTTCGTTTTTCAAAGAAATATAGGCAATAACCTTCTACATTTTGGGGCTAGAGCAATCAGAGTTTTCATGAAAGACTTGGAACTAGGTATTTAACGATGGGTGGGCTAGATAGGAGGAGCTCTGGTGGCGTAGTGTGTAAGGCATTTGACTGCTAACCAGAAGGCTGGCAGTTCAAACCCACCAGCCACTCCTCAGAAAGGAGACTGGGTAATTTAGATACCATCTTGGAAACCCAAGGAGGGGTCACTGTGAATTAAATCCAACTCAATGGCAGTGGGTTTGGTTTTGGTTTTGAGTTGGGCTAGATAAAAGTGGCAAGATTATGCACAAGATCATATGTTTTCAGGGAATAACGAGAAGAATTTGTAGTCTGGAGAAGAGGATTTTTATTAGGAGATAATGAGGTTGTATGGTACGATAGAAAAAATGGGGCCATGTTTGAAGCTTGAATCCAGGAAACATTTATTGAGAGTCTATTTTTGCCAGGCACTATTTTGGGACAATGGAGATAGAATTTAGATTTTTGGTGATGGATCTGCATTACTGGCGTTAATAGGAATGGAGTCTCTTTACCACCTTGTGCCTCTTGTCACTTGAGTAAACTCTGAGTTGAAATATCTTGAGGCTAGATGTTGTGAGGGCATTAAAACAATTGTTAAAAATCAGAGCAAGAATAACTAAGCTCAGTTATCTGGTATGTTGCTTTCCTAGACCTCAAAGATCTAATAAGTCTAGCTTGATAGAATAAATAAAAGACTGATGACATTTAGTTGTTTCTTTTTTTTTTTTTTAAGAGTGAAAAAGATGAAAAAGAAGAATTACTGAAGGCTTTTAAATTATTTGATGATGATGATACAGGAAGCATAACACTAAGTAATATCAAGAGAGTTGCCAAGGAACTAGGGGAAAATTTAACAGATGATGAACTTCAGGTAAATATGACTTTTTTTCTGACAGTATGGAACTATAAATGTGAGTTATTGTAATTATATTCTTACCTTGGCTGTGTTCATTAATACATTTAAAATAAAATTTGGTTTTAAGTATGTATTTGAATATTTATGTCATTATTCCTTTTTAATAGATTTTAATAGATTTCATATATTTACATTTTGTTTTACAGGAAATGCTTGATGAAGCTGATCGTGATGGAGATGGAGAAATAAATGAAGAAGAATTTTTGAGAATGATGAAAAAGACCACTCTTTATTAATACTGTTTCTTTGTCCCTTTTGGAAAGTTGTTAACAAAAATTTATATTGTTATGCAGATCTATAATTTGATATCCAAATGTATTCATTTTTAATTTTTAGTTTATATGTATCAAATTGGTCTTTTGATGTCTAATTCACATGGCAAGTGACATGTTTCTACCAATATATTGTTAAATCTATAGTGTCAAGAAACAAAGAAATGGAATGACTTCCTTTAACTGTGAATCCAAGAGCAGTATTAATTTCATCTCCTATTATTCAAGTCTCAGTTTCCAAAGACTTAGAACTCTTTTTAAGTTTAATGATCTTGGCTCTACATCCAAATAAACTTGGCAAACATGCCCTTACTTTCCCTATTATTTTCCTTTTATGTGACTCTAAAAAAATCTGATTACCATTTGTTTTTTAATCAGTTATTCAGGAATGTAGAGTATTAAATAAAATCGGAAACTATGTTATTTGCTATTTTTCTTATAAAAAAATTCAAAGGAGCAGTTACATCATATTTCTGTAAGTTTGACCAGAAGACGGGGAAAGTTAGCACTATTTAATACCCCTATGCTGGAACAGGGGCTAGGAAATTTATATGCTGTCTCAGTTGAGGTCTAACAACCTTGGAAGCTGGCAGTATCTTCTTACATAAGAGAAAGCTGAAGTTCAGAGAAGTTTTAAAAATTGCTCAGTTTTCCATAGATAATAAAACATAGATCCCAAATCTTACATTCTTAGTCCTCATTATGCTACTCCCCCGTGGATAAAAAGTTGCAGGATAATTGTGTACATTTTCTAACTCATTGTCCTGTATATGAATCTCTTGTAATTTAACTTCTTCCCTATGAAGCACAAGTATAGTTTTGGAGCAAGGAAAGCTTGTGGAAAATAAAGCTTGTAGAAAATATAACTTTAAAGGCCCCACCTTGCACCTTTTAGCTCTATTGAAATGAAGACTGGAAGATTTTGTCTTGTATTGTCAGTAAGAGAGATTTTCTTTATTTGATTGAAGGAGGAATGGTATATGCTCATGAACATTCTTGAGTATTTTCACAGTTATCTTCAATTCCTAATTCTGTAACATTCTCTAGTCCCCTCACCCCAAAAAAGTACCTATTTAAATATGCTTTATATGTTAAAATTTTAGCCTTTAAAATAAAATTGTTCTTAAGTGGATAATATACTTAAAGGAGTCCCTGAGTGGTACAGACGGTTAAGCACGAGGTTATGAACCAAAAGATCGACAGTTTGAGTCCACCCAGAGGCACTTTGGAAGGTCAAAAAAATAAAACAAACAAAAAAACATTGCCATCAAAGATACTCCAACTTACTTTGGCCCCTGTGTTTTCATGTGTTAACAGAGTAAAACTGCTCCATAGGGTTTACTTGACCACAGAACCACCGGGTGGGTTCAAACCACCATCCTTTAGGTTATAGTCAAGCACAAACTATTTGCACCATCCGGCAACCTTTTTGAAAGGTCACAGCCATTTGAAACCCTATGGAGCACAGTTCTGTTCTGAAACACATGGGATTGCAACGAATCATGATCAACTCAATGATAATTGTTTTAGTACACTTAAAAAGTACACATGAACAAATTCAAAAAATTCCAAATAAAAGTCTCTTTCACATTAAAGGCCCAGTATACAACTTTTTTTTTTTTTAACCAGTTTCTTAGGAATCCTTACAAAACAGACATATACCTATGCACATGTGTATGTATATAGAATAGATTTGTTTTTATACAACCGATAGCATACTGGAGGCTCTGGTGGTGGTGGTGTAGTGCCTAAGGCACTTGACCGCTAACCAGAAGGCTGGCAGTTCAAACCCACCAGCCACTCTTTGGAAGGAAGATTGGGCAATCAACTTCCATAGAGATAACCACCTCAGAAACCCAAGGAGGGGTCACTATGAGTTGGGATCAAATCGAGGGTAGTGAGTTTGGTTTTTTTTTTTTGATTGATAGCATACTACAGGAATAGAGAATTTCTGTAAAGCACCTATGTGTATATTCAAAACCTACAGCAAACATTGGTAAAATGTTAGACTTTTTTCCTGAGATAAGAAACCATTACTTCACTATTGCTCCTATTCAACATTGTCCTGAAGTGCTATCTAGTGTGATAAGAAACAAGCAGACAAAAATATTGGAAAGGAAGAAATAAAATTCTTTTTATTTGGAGATGACACGATTCATACATAGAAAATTCAAAAGAATTTATTGGTTGCTGGATACAAAGTTATTATGCAAACACAAATAAATGTTGTTGGTAGGTGCCTTTGAGTCAGCTCTGACTCATAATGACCCTATGTACAACAGAATAAAACACTGCCTGGTCATGCACCATCCTCACTATCATTGCTATTCTTGAGCCCATCATTGCAGCCACTGTGTCAGTCTATTGTTAAGGGTGTTCTTTTTCGCTGACCATCTACCAAGCCTGATAACCTTCTACAGTGAGTGATGCCTTCTAAAAACATGACCAAAGTAGGTGAGATGAAGTCTGCCCATTCTCGCTTCCAAGAAGCATTCCAGCTGCACTTTGTCTAGGACAGATTTTTTCATTCTTCTGGTAGTCCATTTCACTATTCTTCACCAACACTGTGATTCAAAGGAACCAACTCTTCTTCAGTCTTCCTTATTCATTTTCCAGCTTTCACATACATATGAGGCTATTGAAAATACAATGCCTTGGGTCAGGTGTACTTCAGTCTTCAAAGTGACATCTTTGCTTCTTAACATTTAAAAAGGTCTTTTATAGCAGATTTTCCTGGTGTAGTATGTCTGATTTCCTGACTGCCTTCCATGGGTGTTGATTGTTGATCCAAGTAAAATGTGATCCCTGACAACTACAATCTTTTCCCCATTCATCATGATGTTGCTTATTGGTTCAATTGTGAGGATTTTTGTTTTCTTCATGTTGAGGTGTAATCCATACTGAAGACTGTAGCTATTGATGTTCATCAGTAAGCGTTTCAAGTCATCTTCTCTTTCAACAAGCAAGGTTGTGTTATCTGCATATCGCAGGTTGTTAATGGTTTTTTCTCCAGTCCCGATGCCACTTTCTTCATACAGTTGAGCTTCTCGGATTACTTGCTCAGCATACAGATTGAAGAAGTATGGTGAAAGTAAACAACCCTGGTATACACCCTTCTTGATTTTAAACCATGCAGTATCCCCTTGTTCTGTTTGAACAACAGCCTATTCATCCATGTACAAGTTTCTCATGAGCACAATTAAGTGTTCTAGAATTCCCATTCTTCTCAACGTTATCTATAATTTGTTACTATCCACACAGTCAAATGCCCTTGCATAGTCAATAAAACACAGGTAGACGTATTTCTGATATTCTTAGCTTTCACCTAAGATCCGTCTGACATCAGCAATGATATCCCTTGTTCCACCTTCTCTTCTGAATCCAGCTGGAATTTCTGGAAGTTCCCTGTCAATATACAGTTACAACCATTTTTGATTTATCTTCAACAAGATTTTACTTGCATGTGATATTCATGATGTTGTTCAATAATTTCCACATTCTGTTGGATCATTTTTTTTTTTTTTTTTGGAATGGGCACAAATATCTATCTCTTACAGCCAGTTGACCAGGTAGCTATCTTCCAGATTTCTTGACATGAACAAGTAAGCTTCTCTAGTGCTGTGTTCATTTGTTGAAACATCTCAATGGGTATTCTGACAATTTCTAGAGCCTTCTTTTTCAACAATTCCTTCAGTGCAGCCTTCTTCCTTCAATACCATTGGTTCTTGATTATATGCTACCTCCTGAAATAAGTGGACACTGACCAATTCTTTTTTATTTAGTGACTCTGTGTATTCCTTCCTTCTTCTTTTGATGTTTCCTGTATCATTTAATGTTTTGCCCATAGAATCCTTTGATATTGCAAGTTGAGCCTTTAATTTTTTCTTCAGTTCTTTCAGCTTGAGGAATGCCAACCTTATTCTTCCCTTTGCTTCTATAACTCCAGCTCTTTGCTTATTTCATTATAATACTTTACTTTGTCTTCTTTCTTTCTTTCTTTTTTTATCTTCCCCAAGTGGTAATTTTGTTAGTAGTAAGTCACATAAAACATTTATATTTAATGTGTGTGGAAGACACAAGCAGGAGGGCCAAAAAACAAAAACAAAAACAAAAAAACCCCACAAAAATCCAAACCCACTGTCATAGAGTCGATTTTGACTCATAGTGACCCCCATTGGGTTTCCAAGGCAGTAAATCTTTACAGAAATATATTGCCTTACCTTCCTTCTGAAGGAGCTCTGGTAATGTAGTCCTAAGGCACTTAACTGCTAACCAGAAGTCTGACAATTCAAACCCACCAG
>NW_006921749.1:2169094-2175944 GCF_000298275.1 Orycteropus afer afer | reverse complement strand
TAGTGAGTTTGAACTGCCAACCTTCTGGTTAGTAGTCAAATGCCTTAGGTACTGTGCCACCAGAGCTCAATAGTTTTTAGTGTTTTTTTTTTTTTAATTTTATTTTAAAAGCTTGTTTTACATTCAATTTTACATGTACATTTAGGTTCACTCCCCATTTACCGGGTCTAAACCTAACCTAGTCTCCTCCCTTCCCTACCCTGGAACCCTCCCCCTGTGCTCATCATATTTATGCTCCTGTTTGTCCTGCATTTCCTCAACCTGAATGTTGGTCCTCTGGTGCCCCGTGGTCCATTGCTCTAAGAGATGTACTACCATAGAGCATGTGGATGCGTCATTCTCGGTTGAGTGGTCTGTATGTACATCTTGTTAACTATTGGGCTGAGAGCAGCCCCAGGGGGTGAGTTTTATTCCAGTTGTTGAATGTATTCCAGGGCCATAGTATTGGGGGGGTCTCATCAGACTTCCTCTGACCAGTAATTCTGGTCTATTGAGTTTTTGAATTTTGTTCCACGTTTTTCCTCTCACTCTATCCAGGATCTCCAGATTTGATCTTTTGCTGAGTGGTTGGTATTGACAGCCGGGCACAATCTAGTTCTTCTGGTCTTGAGGGCCATTGGGTCCTATGGCTGATTGGTTCCAAATGCCCCCCCCCTTTTTTTGCCTTCTTCACTTCCAACACTAGGAAACCATTAGCTGCATCTTAGATGGCCGCTTGAAAGCTTTTAAGACCACAGTCCCTTGCTCACCAATGTTGGATGCAGAACAAGGCTTTTTTTGTATTTTGTTATGCCAATTGACTCTGGTGTCCCCCAGTACTATGGTCCTGAGACGGTAGATCTACTGTCTCTCTCTCCCATAGTGTCTGGGTGTCAGGGATTACTCTGTGTCTGTCTTCTATTGTTTCTGTAATGATTGCAGGTATTTTGTATCACTGGCGTCTGTGCAAGATTAGCCTCAGCTGAATCTATCCTTGGTCTAGATATACCTCTGTTCACTGAGCCCATCTGATCATCTCAGGTGTTTATGTGTTTATCTGTAGCCTGGTGCTGGTGTTTGGTGTTATTGGTAATGCAGTATTGTGGACACAATGGTTGGTATTAGCATCTGTTGTCTATCTCTTATGTGCACAATTTGGTGTCCTCCCATTTCCTAATCTTATCCTGGTGGTCACAGTTCCTTTCCGTATATCCCTCCCCTTACCCATGTCAGCGTGTGGGCCACAACTAGCCCGAAATTAATCCCTCCCTTTCCCTCCCCATCCCAGTAACCTACAAACTGAGTTTCCTGTCCCAAGCAAACCCTTCTTTGTCTTTGTCTTTTTATAGTAATGGGCTCATGCAGTACTTGTCTTTCTGCGATTGACATTTCACTCAGCATGATGTCCTTCAAGTTCATCCATGTTGTGAGATAATTCACGTAACCCTCATTGTTCTTTAATGTAGCATAGTATTCCATTGTGTGGATATACAATAATTTGGTTATCCATTCATTTGCTGATGGACATTTGAGTTGTTTCCATCTCTTTGCTATAGTGAATTGTACTGCAATGAACATAGGTGTACATATGTCTGTCCATGTGCTATCTCTCACCTCTTTAAGATACATTCCTAGTAATGGAATTGCTGGGTCAAATGGTACTTCTATTTTCAGTGTTTTAAGGACATGCCATACCATTTGCCACAATGGTTATACCACTTTACACTCCCACCAGCAGTGCACAAGAGTTCCAATCTCTCCACAACCTGACCAGCACTTGTAATTTTCTGACCTGTTGAACTTTGCTATTATTGCTGGGATGAGATGATATCTCATTGTTGTTTTGATTTGCACCTCTCATGATTAATGATCACGAGCAATTTCTCATGTGTTTGTTGGCTGCCAGTATATCTTCTTTGGTGAAGTGTTTCTTCAAGTCTTTTGCCCAATGTGTCTTTTTGGTGTTGTGGTGTTTAAGTTTTCTATAGATTTTGGAGATAAGTCCTTTATCAGATATGTCATAGGCAAATATTTTCTCCCAATCTGTAGGTTCTCTTTTTACTCTTTGGACGAAGTCTTTCAATGGACATAAGAATTTAATTTTTAAAAGTCCCAGTCATCTAGCTTCTCTTCTACCTCCTGCACACTCTGGGTTATGCTTGATAGTCTATTTATGCCGTTAATCAGAGCTCCCAGATTTGACCCTATTTTATCTTTGATGAATTTTATAGTTTTGGGTTTCACATTTAAGTCTTTGATGCACCTTGAGTTTGTTTTTGTGTATGGGGTGAGGTATGGGTCCTCTTCCATTTTTCTACAGGTGGATATCCAGTTTTGCCAGCACCATTTGTTGAAGAGGCTGTCTGTTTTCCATTTAATGGGCTTTGGACCTTTGTCAAAAATCAGTTGTCCATAGATGGATGGGTCTATATCTGGGCTTTCAATTCTGTTCCATTGGTTTATCTGTCTGTCATTGTACCAATACCATGCTGTTTTGACTATTGTGGTTGTATAGTAATTCTTAAGATCCAGGAGTGAGAGATCTCCTACTTTGTTTTTCTTCTTCAGAAGTGCTCTGTTTATCTGAGGTCTCTTTCCTTTCCATATGAAATTAGTAATTAGTTTTTCCATGTCCTTAAAAAATTTTGTTGGAATCTGGATTGGTATTGTGTTAAATGTGTAAATTGTTTTAGGTAGTACTGACATTTTCACAATATTTAGTCTACCTATCCATGAATAAGGGAGGTTCTTTCATTTATGTAGTGCTCTTGCTGTCTCTTGTAGTAGTATTTTATAGTTTTCTTTGTATAGGTGTTTTGTGTCTCTGGTAAGCTTTATTCTTAGATATTTTAACTTTTTAGTAGCTATTGTAAATGGCACTGTTTCCCTTATTTCTTTATCAGGTGACTCTGTTGGTGTAGAGGAGTCCAACTGATTTTTGTATGTTGACCTTGTATCCTGCCACTTTGCTGAACCTCTCTATTAGTTCCAATAGTTTTTTTATTGAGTCCCTTGGGTTTTCTATGTACAGGATCATATCATCTGCAAAGAGAGATAGTTTTGCTTCTTCTTTGCCAATTTGTATGACTTTATTTCTCTTTCTTGCCCTATTGTCCTGGCCAGGACTTCCAATACTGCGTTAACTAGAAGTGGTGATAGAGGGCATCCCCATCTGGTTCCTGTTCATAAGGGAAATGTCTTGAGTCTTTCTCCATTAATAACGTGTTGGCTGTTAGCTTTGCATATACACCCTTCATTATGTTGAGGAATTTCCCTTCTATCCCTATTTTGATGAGACTTCTGAACAGGAATGGATGTTGGATTTTATCAAATGCCATTTCTGCATCAATTGATATATTCAAATGGCTCTTTTCTTTAGTTTCATTTATGTGGTGGATTACATTGATTGTTTTTCTGATGTTGAAACACCCTTGTAAATCTGGTATGAATCCCACTTGGTCAGGATGTATTAATTTTTTGATATGTTGTTGGATTCTGTTGGCTAAGATTTTGTTAAAGATTTTTGCATCTATTCATGAGGGATATTGGTCTGTAGTTTTCCTTTCTAGTGTCTTTTCCTGGTTTTGGTTTGGTGTTATGCTTGCTTCATAAAATGAGTTTGGGAGTATTCCGTCTTTTTCTATGTTCTGCAATAGCTTGAGTAGCATAGGTGTCAACTCATCTCTGAATATTTGATAAAATTCTCCAAGAAGCCATCAGGGCCAGGACTTTTCTTTGTGGGAAGTTTTTATTTATTTATTTATTTTTGACCTGTTCAATTTCTTCTTTTGTTATAGGTCTGCTCAAGTATTTTATCTCTGAGCGGGATAGTTTAGGTAGTGTTCTGGTTATCTAGTGCCACTCTGACAGGAATATACCACAAACTGGATGGCCTTAACAAACAGGAGTTTATTCTCTTACATTTCAGAAGGCTAGAAGTCCAAGTTCAAAGTGCCAGGCTCTAGGGGCTGAGTGAAAGTCCTTCAACCTTGGGGTCCAGCTCTGCTTCTGCTCCTGGCCCACTGGAGCTAGAGGAGTTTCTACACTCAGACGACTGCTGGCTGCTGAGGCTGAACTCAAGGTTAACATGTAAACAGGCACAGTCCCAATGTTACCAAACCACATGGCAGGCCATTAGTTCAAGTTCATTATAAGTTCCAGGGTCGGCAGAGCATGGCAGGCTGCTGAACACGGCTACATGCAAGTTCCAAGCATGCCATATGCAGAGATCATTCCCAAAGGTGCTGCTTATATATGGGAAGCAGACCACATACACAAAGCAGCTACTCAGCTGCTTGTGATAGATCCCACCATGGCGTTGACTGCCAGTCTCCTCATGGGGAATAATTACCACCAGCTGCCCAGCCACTCAACCAGGCCCAGCCAAGTTGACACACAAACTGAAATACCACAGGTAGGTCTTGTGATTCTAGAAACTTATCCATCTTTTCTAGGTTCTCAAATCTGTTGGAGTACAGTTTTTCATAATATTCTGTCAGTATCTTTTTTATTTTGGTTTGTTCTGTTGTGATGACACCATTTTCATTTACAATTCTTGTGATTTGGATCTTCTCCTTCTTTTCTTTTGTGAGGCCTGCCAATGGTTTAGCAATTTCATTAATCTTTTCAAAGAACCAGCTTTTTGTTTTGTTGATTTTCTCTATGGTTTTTCTTGTTTTCAGTTTCATTTATTTCTGCCCTGATCTTTATTATTTCCTTACTTCTAGATGCTGTAGGATTCTTTTGTTGTTCTATTTCTAGTTGTTGGAGTTGATGAGTTACAGTGTTGATTTTTTTCTTTCCTCTTTTTTGATGTATGCATTCATTGCTATAAACTGTCATCTGAGTACTGCTTTCACTGTGTCCCATAGGTTTTGGTATGATGTATCTTCATTCTGATGTGTTTCTAGGATTTTTTTTTCAGTCAGTTTTTATTTGTTCTATTACCCAGTAGTTTTTGAGCAGTGAATTTTTCAGATTCCGTGTTTGATGTTTTTTCCTCACTCTTCCTATTATTAATTTCTAATTTTATAGCATTGTGGCTCAAGAAAATGCTTTGTAGTATATTTCAATGCTTTTTAATTTATTGTGGCTTGTTTCATGTCCTAACATATAGTCTATTCTGGAGAAGGATCCATGTGCCCTGGAGAATAATGTGAACTGTGCTTTTGTTAGGTGAAATGCTCTGTATATGTCTATGAGGTTGAGTTGGTTGATTGCATTGTTGAATTCTTCTGTATCTTTGTTGAGTTTTTTCTAGTTGACCTGTCCCTCTTTGAAAGTGGTGTGTTAAAGTCTCCTACTGCTATTGTAGAGTTGTCTATTGTCCCTTTTAATTCTGTTAGTACTTGCTTCACATATTTTGGAGCACTTTCATTGGGTGCATAAGTATTTATTATTGTAACGTCTTCTTTGTCAATTCACCCTTTCAGCATCATATCGTGTCCTTCTTTGTCTCTTATGATGTTTTTCAACTTAATGTCTACTTTGTCAGAAATTAATATTGCCACCCTGTTCTCTTTTGATTACCATTGGCTTGGTATATTTTTTTCCATCTCTTAACTCTTAATTTGTTTTTATCTTTGTGTTTAAGGTGGATCTCTTGTAGGCAGCATATCAATGGGTCCTCTTTTCTTATCCAGTCTGCTACTCTCTTTCTCTTGGTAGGTGCATTTGTTCCATTTACATAGAGTGTAATTAGTGATAGGTATGAATTGACTGCTGATAATTCTTTTGTGTTTTTTTTTTTTTTTTTGTATTGTTGGTGTTTCCTTGGTCCATATACTTTTATTTGCTGAATTCAGTTTGTTCCCTAATGATTCCTCTCTTTTCTTCTTTATTGTTGGTTTTGTGCTTATTAAATCCATATGTTTTCTTCCTTCTGGATTTGCTTAGGGGAATTGTTAATTTTCTCTGTGGTTACCTTGGAGTACATTTTTGTCTCTACATTTTTAGAACAATGAGTTCTGTGAAGACATTTTCCTGTTTGTCTCTCCATTTGGAAGTTTGTACCTAGAAGTTTTATTCCCTCTAATAGGTTATTTGCTGTTTTTGTGTGCTGATTAACTCCCTTGTTTTTTAGTGCACAATGTTTTATGGTCTTATTTTGAGTTTCTATTTCTGATTTGGTTTTAGTGTTGATGACACATATCCTGATTTTGTTGATCTCTGTTGTGGTTCTCTATTGGAAGGACTTCCTTAAGCATCTCTTGTAGGGTTGGTCTGGTTTTCACAAAATACTTTAATTTCTGTTTGTCTGGGAATGCCTTGATTTTGTCAGCTGCAGGGATCCAAGTGGGGAGAGGAACTCAGGCACGCCCAAAGCAGCAATGCAGGAGAGCAGAAAAAAGGGGATTAAAAGCCAGGAACTCAGACAGAGGAGCAGTCAGTTGCAGGGATCTAGGTGAAGAGAGAAACTCAGGCATGCCCGAAGCAGCAGGGCAGGAGAGTGGGAGAAAGGGGATTAAAAGGCCTAGGAATCTGGAAAGAGGAGGAATCAGCCGCAGGGACCCTGGTAAGCGTGGTACGAGAGGTTTCCAACAGGGAGGCAAACTTGTCTGTCGGTTTGTCCTACCCTGGTGACATGTTGATGTGAGTTTTGAAGCTGAGCCACTGGTGTTTCTAACCCAGCGGGATGCACATGGTGCACAGGTAACATCTCACCTTACAGACTGGGACAGACTAGGAAGAAGGAAAAGGCCATCCACTTCTTAAATAATTGACCAGGGAAAACCTTATGAATAGCAAAGAAACACTGTTTGATGCATTACTGCTCAACTTTATGAATAGTCTGGCTCTCAAAATAGGACTGGGAAAGAGTTGCATCATCTGAGTAAACCCAGCCTTACTCCTATGGATAAGGTAAAGCTTT
>NW_006921749.1:2158007-2166989 GCF_000298275.1 Orycteropus afer afer | reverse complement strand
CAAGATGGATTGACACAGTGGCTGCGATGATGGGCTCAAGTATGGCAGGGATCGTGGAGCTGGCGCGGGATCAGGCAGTGTTTTGTTCTGCTGTGCATGGGGTCGCTATGAGTCAGAAATGACTCGACAGCACCTAACAACAACATTAACAACAACAATATGATGGACAATTTGGCTGGATATAGGATTCTTAGGGAGCTCTGGTAGCATAGTGCCTAGGGCACTTGACTGCTAACCAGAAGGCTGGTGGTTCAAACCCACTAGCCACTCCTCGGAAGGAAAGTTGGGCAATCTACTTCCATCGTGATACTGCTTCAGAAACCCAAAGAGGGATCACTATGAGTCAGATCTGACTTGACGGCACATAACAACAACAATAGGATTCTTGGTTGGAAGTTCTTTTCCTTTAGTGTTTTATAGATGCCATCCCATCACCTTCTTGCCTGCATGGTTTCTGCTGAGTAATCAGAGCTCAGCCTAACTGTTTGATTACTATAAGTAATATTTCTTTTGTCCTGGGCAGCTTTTGAAATTTTTTCTTTATCTTTGGTTTTGGAGAGTTTGACTATAATATGCCTCGGTGTTTTTCTCTTGGGATCTATCTTTTATGGGGTTCTACAAGCTTCTTGTACAAATATCTTTTCTTCCTTCATCATTTGGGGAAGTTTTCTGTTTGCAGGTCTTCCACAATTTTCTCAGTTGTTTTTTTCACCTCTTCTTGTTCTGGAATTTCAATGAGTCTTATGTTGTTTTTTCTCATGTTGCCCCATGTAATTCTTAGGTTCTCTTCATTTCTCTTAAATCTTTGTTCTGATTTTTCTTCATACAGGCTGGTGTCCAGGGATTTGTCTTCTAGTTAGGATATGCATTCTTCAGCCAGTTCTAGCCTACTCTTTTGTGCTTCTATTGTATTGTGTAATTCTGTAATTTTGATATTCATCTTCTGGATTTCTAACTGCTGTTATTGTATGAGTTCTGATTGTGCATTAATCTTGTTATTTTGCTCTTGAATGATTTTCCTGAGTTCCTCTAGGGAACTGTCTCTGTTTTCCTTGCTTCTGTTTGGGGTTTCCTTAGGCTCTTTTAAAGCTCTATAAACATATCTTCTAAATTCCTTATCAGATAATTCTATTTCTGCCCCTTCCTCTATGTTTAATGAGGGCTTTGTTTTTGGTTTTGCTTCTAATACACTGTCCTGCTTTTTTGTTTGATTTGAGGTTATCTGCTGTTTCCTAGACATTTGAAATTTTCTTTAACTGTTGGTTATGTATTGATTTGTTTTGTCTTGGTTTTATGATTTAATATTTTGAAAAGATGAAGGAGGTGTATTTTACTTTTTTAATTATTAATTCAGTTATTCTGGGTTGCTCTGCAGTTTTCTTTGTGATGGTGGAATCATTGTGTAGAATGTGGATATGGGTTTCTGTTTGCTGTAAAAAGGGTTTAGATTTCTAACCAGGAGGTAATATAGTGGCTGAATGTGGTTTCTTCTATTGGATGAGTGAGGGTATTGTCGAAGAATGCAGGAGCAGAAGAGAGAAAGAAGGAAAGCGCCACGTTTCTAGGGGCAGTTTATAGGGCTTTGAAGGGGCTGACAATGATGACATTTTACTGTTATTCACAGGCCCACAGCTCAATTTCAGCAAATACTTCAGTTGTTAGGGAGGCTTTCTGCCAGGCTCAGACACACACAAAAACCCTGCTCCTGAGGTGCCTCGGCGCCAAAAAGCTGATCCAAGTCAACTGTCCAGCTCTGCGATCCACCTCAAAAGTTCCTCTCTGGATCTGCCCACCCATGGCACCAAAGATCCACTCAGTTTCAGCAGCACAGGAGTCAGGCCAATGCCCACATGACCTGTAGTTCCAATATTAGTGACAAAGTCAAGCATGGGCTCCTCAATACCACTAAGCTGATGCAAGCCTGATTGGTGTTCTGCTGCAGGGGCATCTTCCTGGGCCCACCCTCTTGCAGCCCCAATGGACTCCCTGCTTGGGTTTCAGTGGTGCTGGGTGTGCCCATTTGCACCGAGCCAACCCAAGTTACCAATAAAATCAGGTGCTGAAGGTAGATCCATGGGGTGATCGCTGATATGCTGGTGTGGTCACTGGTATGTTGGTGTGGTGTGTCTTCTTCCTTAATCCAGGGAGGTCTCAGATGGCCTTTCTTGGCCGCCCATCAGCACTCCGCAGGACAGATCTTCTGATCTTGTTATCCCCCCCACACCGTCCCTTTCTCCTTTCTAATTCTACTCCCCTGAGTTTGGTGCACTCTAACACAGTGAGCTGTTCAGAGCACCAAAATCCCTAATTCAAAGCCCTGTACCTAGTTTTTCAAACACTAAGATGCTAGAGGGAAATAGCATGGTGATTACTGATGAGACTCCATTTTGAATCTTTCTTCTACTTTGTCTTCTTGAGCTGCTCTTTGATATCTTCTGTTCAGTTCTTTCATTTCAGCATTTCTTCCATTCACTTTAGCTACTCTGCATTCAAGAGCAAGTTTTAATCTCTTCTGACATCCATTTCCGTCTTTCCTCCTTTCCAGTCTTTTTAATAACTTTTTGCTTTCTTCATGTATGATGTTCTTGATGTCATCCCACAACTCATCTAGTCTTTGATCACTGGTGTTCAATGCATCAAATCTATCCTTCATATGGTCTCTAAATTCAGGTGGAATATAATCAAGGTCATATTTTGGCTCTTGTGGACTTATTTTAATTTTCTTTAGCTTGAACTTGAACTTGCATATGAGCAATTGATGGTCTGTTCCACAGTCAGCTCCTGGCCTTGTTTTGGCTGAAGATACTGAGCTTCTCCATCACCTCTTTTCACAGATGTAGTTGATCTAATTTCTGTGCATTCCATCTGGTGAAGTCCATGTGTATAGCCACCATTTATGTTGATGAGAAAGGTATTTGCAATGAATAAGTTGTTGGTCTTGCAAAATTCTGTCATGTGCTCTCTGGCATTTCTATCAGCAAGGCTACATTTCCCAACTACTGGTGATTCTTCTTTGTTTCCAACTTTTGCATTCCAATCACCAATAATTATCAATACATCTTGATAATATGTGTGATCAATTTCAGAATGCAGAAGTTGGTAAAAATCTTCAATTTCTTCATTTTGGCTTTAATAATTGGTGCATAAATTTGAATTATAGTAGTAACAACTGGCATCATTTTAGTAGTATTTCTATGTTAGACAGTATTTAACCTGCTTTACATGGATATTCTCATTTAAGAGTTATGCCTGCCGGATATCATTGTCATTTTTCTGATTTTACAGATGAGGATACTGAGCTACAGATATTTTATGTGAGTAATATCACTTGGACAGTAAATGGCCAATCTGAGTTTTGAACCGTGGTCTGCTGGAAGCTCCCTTGGTGCTCATAACCACTGTACTCTGCTGCCTCTTATAATGCCTTGGAATAGGTGTTATCTTTTAAATGGGACATACTGATAGCCCACATTCTTAGAGGGAGAAAAACAGAGAGCAAATTGAATCATCATTTTTGTTGTTGCTCCAAAAAATGAGTGAAATAACATTTCAGGAAAGTGATAAATATTGAGAAACGAAACAAAGAAAAAAGAAAACCTTTATTTTTATTTTTCCTTTTTCTAAATGAAAGAATAGATTTAAGTCTGTAAATCCAGTAGTTGTTGTTGTTGTTATTTGCCATCGAGTCGACCCGACTCCTAGCGACCCCTCCTTGGGTTTCCGAGGCAGTTATCACTACAGAAGTAGGAGTGCCCAACCTTCCTTCCCAGGAGTGGCTGGTGGGTTTGAACCGCCAGCCTCCTGGTTAGCAGTCAAGTGCCTTGGCACTATGCTACCAGAGTAGTAGGGAGTGATGAAGTGGCCAAGCCAAGTCAAGACAAACAGATAGTTACAATATCAGAGACTGATTTTCCCTAGTGATAAAACTTATTACTTCATTTTTTCAGGTATAAACATTCCAAATAATCTTCTCTTGCTTTCTTGGTGATTGTTCATTTTAATATATTTTATTTTAAATATATTTATATATTTGTTAAATAAATAAAAGAGGAAAGTACAATTCTACCAATGACAAGTTATAATGTCATCTTCCTAAGAGCTGACATCATTCCACTTTACCAACTAGAGTTAAGGAGTTGGTCACAGATGATGGAACACAGAGGTCACCCCACTAGAGGGCGTTGAGGTCTTATCTCAGTTTGGAGAGTGAAGATGTGGTTTGATTTATGCTTATTTTAATAGTTTGATATAAATTACTGAAGGGTTGTTAAAAGAAAGATCAAAGTTAATGATATTATTTATCTAGTACAATTTGAGGAGAAATGTCTAGAATTTGTATTATTATTAAACCCACGTCCTTGATAACTTATTTATTACATTAATTAAAAAGTCACTTAAAACCACATCGGGCACTATATTAAAAATGTAATTATTGAACTATCAGGTGAAAATATATTATTTGAAGATTTTTAAAAAGTTTTTTCTTCTCTAATACAATTTTGAAGGTTTTTTTTTTTCTATTTTGAAGATTCTTAAACATTTTCCTCTGAATATATGAGGTAGAAATATAATTGTTTCATAAAAAAAGTGGCTAAAAAGATACTCATTAACTTCTGTTGACAGTGGTTACTTCTAGGGGAGGAGGGTGTGATTAGGAAGAAGGTAAAGGAGATGTTTAATCTACCATATCTGTGTACAGTTTGAATTTGTGTGAATATAAATTTTATGATTTAAATAGGAAGTTAAAAACTTCATTTACACTTTAAAAATAGATTAGGAAGCTAATATGAAAGGATGTAAGGAAAACTCATAGCGATCCCCATTGGGTTTCCAAGGTGGTAAATCTTTATGGAAGTAGATTGCCCCATTTTCCTTCCACTGGGTGGCTGATGGATTTGAACCGCCAACCTTCTGGTTAGCAGTCAAATGCCTTAGGCACTGTACACCATCAGAAGAAACATCCAAAGTCAAAATAAATGATGCTTTTGAATAAAGTTCTTTATATTTATTTTAAACCAATGAAAAGATATATAAAAAACCCAACAACCCACTGCCATTAAGTTGATTCCAACTCACATTGATCCTATAGGACAGAGTAGAACCACCACCATAGGGTTTCCAAAGCTGTAAATCTGTTTGGAAGCAGATTGCCTCAACTTTCTCCTTCAGAGTGCGTGGTGGGTTGGAATTGCCAATGTTTTGGTTAGCAACCAGTTTAACCACTATACCACCAGAGCTCCCTGTAAAGGCAGATTGTTGTTGTTAGGTGCCACTGAGTTGGCTCCAACTCATAGTGACCCTATGTACGACAGAACAAAACACTGCCCGGTTCAGTGCCAGACTCACAATCCTTGTTATGCCTCAGCCCATAGTTGCAGGCACTGTGTTAATCTATCTTGTTGAAGGCCTTCCCCTTTTTCCCTGACCCTCCACTTTACCAAGAATGATATTCTTCTCCAGGGAATGATCCCTTCTGACAACATGACCAAAGTACAAAGTATGATATACCTTATTATATTATTAGCTCTTTCTGTCTTTTCCTTAGAGACATGTAAGTACCTATTACTTCTCTTGGCAATAGATCTCATCCAGAATATATCATCTGTAAACCAAATGTCACACCACAGAACCAGTTAACCAGTTGTTGTTGACTCAATTCCAACTTAAAATGACCCCATATTTGTCAGAGTAGGACTTTGCTCCATAGGATGAAACCATATAAACAACCATTTAGTAAACATTAATAAGTGTTAAGTGCCCAGTGATATCACTTATAAAATATTCCTGAATTGTCATGCCCTAGGGGGTGTTTAATGGTGGAATGCAAGAAAAGTCAGGGGCTTCTTGTTTTCACTGCTCACACAATCTAAAAGATGCTCTTTTTGCCCAGAAGACTAGAGTTAAAATATCCGTTCCATTAACTCACCAGGGAATATGTTCAAAGACACTTAGCACACAAACATTTTGTGCTGAAAAAAAGTTCACACTCTTTAGGGATACTGGTTGGGCAATCCTACTTAGTGATACTGCCTCGGAAACCCAAGGAGGGGTCGCTATGAGTCGGGGCCGACTCGATGGCAAATAACAACAACAACAACAATGTGTTAATACAATAGTCAAATGTACCTTGAACAATCCATAAGAGGCTGAGTTTTTGCAAAAAGGGATAATGGAAGCAACAGATGAAAGTTGTTTGGAACATATCAGAGAATACATAAAACCCACTAATGGAAAAAAAGGGAGCTCTGGCGGTGTAGTGCCTAAGGCATTTGACTGCTAACCAGAAGGTTGGCGGTTCAAACCCACCAGTCACTCCTCGGAAGGAAGGTTGAGCAATCTACTTCCACAGTGAAGTGCCTCAGAAACCCAAGGAGGGATTGCTATGAGTCGGGTCCTACTCAATGGCAGTGTGTTTGATTTTTTTTTTTTTTTTAATGAAAAAACATAGAAATCTAATTTGAGCAAAAGTAGAGACCATTTATTTTTAGCTGCTAAGAGTTCCTACATATTCCTTAGTGTTTATATTTGTGTTTAGGTGCATGATTAATATCACCACTCCCACACAACAGTGTATGTTTGGTAAATTTGTAGTATGAAATTATGCATAAATTATATGTCTAATTGTTATTCCTCAAAATAAGTTCGGTCATTCTCCTTCAAGTCTTTTCTCTCTCTTTTTTTTTTTGTCATGTAGATACAGATTTAAAAATCCATTTAGATGTCTGCAGTGGGTTGACCATACCTAATTAACAAAAAACCAAACTCACTGCCATCAAGTCAATTCCAACTCATAGCGACCACCTCTGAGTTTCTGAGGCAGTAAATCTTTACGGAAGTAGATTGCCATCTTACTTCTGCACAGTAGCTGGTGGGTTTGAACTGCCAACCTTTGGGTGAGCAGTTAAAAATTAGTTCAATAAAATGTTGTTGCTCTATTTGTGTAAAATATAATAAAGAGCATGTGCTGAACAATATGTATTTTTATCTGAACATGCTACCTGTTACAAAAACAAAATTTATTCTTAATCTGAATATATTCTACCCATTCTTTCAATGTTCTGTCATGGAATCCTTGACATCGTTCATTTTTCAGAAGTTCAGTTAATTCATTTTGAATTCAGGAATTCAGTTAAACTGAATTTAGAAATAAATAACTGAGTAACTGAATTTAGAAATTCAATTTATATGTTATCATCCTTTAAATTTATGTTAAATGATATCAAAATATATTTCATAAAAAATAAAATGTCTTAATTATACTTTTCTAATCATAATTAATTATAATCAATAAAACCTCCATTTTAAAGATTCTGCTAACTTCTCAATTGCTTCAGAGAATTTCTAGTTCAATCATTTTTTTTTCTTATGTTCTTTGTTCAGAAGTGGAATTTTCTGAACTCTTCTAAGTAGGGCTGACCCTAGTTAGCAGAATAGGTAACACATCACTTGTGGAGTGTGATTTGGATGGTGTGAGAGGGGCAATGGCCCAAAACATCCTCTTCCACAACTGGACATTCCAATGGTTTGGGTCATTTCTGGCTTAGATGATAAATTTGGAGTCATTGGCTCTTGCCAAAGGGGCAGGGAGGCCATATCTTCTGACCTCCTCTAATCCCACAAGAGGGAGACAGAATCATCATCAGTAGCCCAAGGCCCATTTCTGTGAGGCCAGACATACTGCCTCCTTCCAGCCCTTTCACCAGCCCTGACACTAACCATTCCTCCCACAGCACCCACCACCTCACTGCTGGGTTCGATAATTTGCTGCAGTGGCCACACAGAACTCACAGATTATGAGATTTATTAGGGAAGCAACAAGTTGCAATTCAAGTTCAGGAATATGCTCAGTCTCTCTCAGCCCACTGTCTCTCAGTCAACACTCTCTCTCAGTCTCTCTCCAGCAGTGAGTGTCTCTCTCAGCAATGTGTGTCTCTTGCATCTCTCAGTCAGCAGTGAAGATTCCCTCTGACTCTAGGAGGGTTCCAGAGTGGCCAAATTAACCAATTCCAACACCAGAATTCTAACCTGAGAGAGAGCGAAATTCCCAGAAAATCACTTGGTGTTGCTCCCGACAGAAATACTGCAGGTGGAAACTTTAACAATCAGGAGCTCCTCAGCAGTTCATGGCAAATTTCACCATGGAGTTTACAAAGACTTATGTCTAGAAAAGCCACAATACGTAATTTACTACACTGCCACTCTGTAGCACATTGTTAACAGTCATATGGAGTATGCTACAGAAGTAGACAGGCAACTTGTTTTTCATCTTCATGTCACCATTTAACTAGATTAAACATTTGGACATGTCACACCTAATTTCTCTGGGCTTTTGATTGCAACGTATACAAAAAATGATTAAGAAAATGTTAATTGTTTGGAAAGTTCTATTAAACTGCCAGAAATTCAGATGATAAGAATTAAAAATATCTTTTATTTATGAAATATGTGAAATATTCAGAAAATAATTTAACAGGGGTCTTATACTTAGATTAAAAAATGCTAATGATACTGAATTTGGCACACATCTCATGTCTTATTAAGAAATAAAACATTATATGTATGGCTAAAGTCATTCTCCATCCCTTCTTACAGATAGTTGGCATATATTATTCCTAGATAGAATTTTGTACTATTACTATGTAAGTGTATACCCATAAAAATGTAAATTGATTATTTTGTGTATTTTCAATTTTAGATAAGTGATAGTATGCTTGGCTTTTTACTTGACATGTTTTTGATGTTTATTTACATTGATACATGTTAATACAGTTCATTTATTTCAATTGCTGTATAGAACTCTATTAGGTGAATAAATGTTGTTGTTGTTGTTGTTATGTGCTATCGAGTAGGGCCCAACTCATAGTGACTCCTCCTTGGATTTCCAAGGTGGTATCACTACGGAAGTAGATTGCCCAACCTTCCTTCCAAGGAGTGGCTGGTGGGTTTGAACTGCCAGCCTTCTGGTTAGCAGTCAAGTACCTT
>NW_006921749.1:2154681-2157907 GCF_000298275.1 Orycteropus afer afer | reverse complement strand
CTGTTGCATTGTGGTGAATTGTAGTCAATGTCATAAGACAAAGTATATGTGAACTGCTGTATGTATAGTGAATTTGCTCTGTAAACTTTAACCCAAATCACAAAAAAAAAAAACAGAAAACACTAAAATATCATTGATGTTGTTGTTATGTGCCATCGAGTCAGACCCGACTCATATCGACCCTTCCTTGGGTTTCCAAGGTGATATCAGTACGGAAGTAGATTGCCCAACCTTCCTTCCAAGGAGTGGCTGGTGGGTTTGAACTGCCAGCCTTCTGGTTAGCAGTCAAGTACCTTAGGCACTACGCTAGTTCATTTATTTCTTTATAGGGAGTTAGAGTGTTTCTATATTTTTACTATTCAGAACAAGATTATAAAGAACATCCTTATATTTGCCATCTTGCACATTCATAAGAGCGTCTCTCAGATAGCCACTTAGAGGTAAATTTGCTGGCTTATATGGAATGTGCATCTTCAACTTTTCTGTTATGTTGTTGTTGTTGTTGTTGTTAGGTGCCGTCAAATTGGCTGCAACTCATAACAACTTTTCAACTTTTCTAGGTATTGCCAAATTGCTCTCCAAAGTGTTTGTAATAATTTGCATATCCATCAATAATTATATAGATAATGGGATATTTTTAACTGGAGGAGCTTAAAAATTCCAAATGGGAGAAAAAAAATAAAAAACACCAAACCTACTGCCATCGAGTCAATTCCAACTCATAGTGACCCCCACTGGGTTTCCAACACAGTAAATCTTTATGGAAGTAGATTGCCTCATCTTCCTCCTGTGGAGCAGCTCCTGGGTTTGAACACAGACCTCTGGTTAGTAGCCAAATGCTGTACCCACTACACCACCAATTAAAAAACAAAAGACAAGCAAACAAAAAAAACCTCCCTGCCATTGAGCTGATTCCAACTCATAGTGACCCCATTGAGTTTCTAAGGCTATAAATCTTTATGGAAGTAGATTGCCCCATCTTCCTCTTGAAGAGCATCTGGTGGGTTTGAACCACAGACCTTATGGTTAGCAGTCAAATGCATTACCCACTATGCAACACCAGAGCTCTTTCAATGGAAGAAAGATGGTACAAACTGCCATTTCTCTTTTCTATTCTACCAATATCTGATAAGTTTTCTTCCAAGGAGCTGTCTAAACATTGACAAATAAATCTCTATGAAACCAGTCTTGTCTTTAGCATGGAGTGGTTGGTCTATTTTCTTCTTTTATCCCAATATGAAAAACACTGACCTCACTTAATCGAGTATAGTCTCATTAGAGGGTCAATGATGTGGAATATTCAAACTAATAGCTAGAGTTCTTTCTCAAAGAACCAGATTCCAAGTTGTTGTTGTTGTTATGTGCTGTCGAGTTGGACCTGACTCATAGCGACCCCTCCTTGGATTTCTGAGGCAGTATCATTATGGAAGTAGATTGCCCTATCTTCCTTCCGAGGAGTGGCTGGTGGGTTTGAACCACCAGCTTTCTGGTTAGCAGTCAGGTGCCTTAGCCACTATGCTACCATTGCCATTGATGACTCCACTGTGAAAAGCCTATATTCTTTGATATTCACAGTAGTTCCCTTCCTTTCAAAGAGAATATTTAATTTCTCTTTAAAATAGTTTAAATGAATTTTGGTCCCCACCCTCACATTCACTGTGCCACTCCATTCCTTCAATTTAGTGTTTTTAGTTTTATTTCTTCAGCACTCAAGAACCCTCCTTATTTTCCTTCTGCTAATGTGATTCCTGGGACATAATCGTTAAGTGCTAGGCTGCTAATTGAAAGGTTGGCAGTTAGAACCTACCCAGGTGCTCCATAGAAGAAAGACCAGGTGATCTCTTTCTGTAAACACTGCAGTTAGAAAGCCCCTTTGGGGCAGTTCTACTCTGTCACATGGAGTTGCTTCAAGTAGGAATCAACTTGACAGCACACAATAACAACAACAAAAACAACATCAATGTGATTCCTCTTCATACAAACAAACACAGGGAAGCTTTATTTGCCCTGTGAGATACTTGCCTGTGAATTGTCTGTCAATGCCTAGAAAAAGAAATGGTTTCTTATGTTCAAACATGTAGACAGTCTGAATCAGAAGGGATTTTTTCAGAGTGAGTTAACCTATTTTTCTTCTCTTATGTGTCACCAATTTTCTGGAAACTCTTACTTGTCAGGTAAAACTTTACTATGAGCAGGGTCTCTGACAGCTCAATCACATTCTGCCCTGGATCCCACCAAGAAGCCAAAAAGCTGAAAGTGTTTGCTGTTCTCATTTTCATGACAACTGTCTGAAGGGCCAAATATAGGATTATTATTTCACCATAGGACCCAGCAAAAGAAGGAACTGAGTGGTGAGGAAAACCCCTTTTAGTCAGAAATTTTTCTTTAGGAGGTTAACACCTTTGAAAATTAATAGAAATGTACCAAATCGTACCTTTATGTATTTACTTTTTTTTTTTTTTTTAATTCTTCATTGTTCTTAATTAGGGAATTTTATACTTGTGTGACATAATGAATCTATTTTCCTTTTGGTGTCCCTTGCTCCCTCCTCTTCCTATGTTTGTCAGTCTATCCATTCCTTGTTCTTTCCACTGTAACATGATGCAACACTAACCCAGCAGGAACTGGAAACTATTTAACAATCGAAATATGCAAACTAGTTATGAATAATCCTATGTGAGTATATGGCTTTCTGAGATATGAGCCAATAAATGCCTATCAAAGTAATGCTATGTAAAAAAGAATGTTTCTTGAGAAGGAGTTAACATGGAAGTTGAGCAACTCTCCAGCTCCTCCTACCATATTGTTGTTGTTAGGTGCCATTGAATCAGTTCAGATGGTACAACAGTCGGTAATGTGTACAAAAGGATGAAACACTGGCCAGTCCTGTGTGAGATTCACAATCCTTGCAACACCTGAGCCCATCATTGCAGCCATTGTGTCAGTCCAACTTGTTGAGGGCTGTTCTGGTTACCTAGTGCCGCTCTGACAAGAATGTACAACAAATGGGATGGCTTTAACAAACAGGAGTTTATTCTTACAATGTGGAGGCTTTAAGTCCAAGGTCAAAGTGCCAGGCTCTAGGGGCTGGGTGAAAGCCCCTCAACCTTGAGGTCCAGCTCTGCCTACTGCTCCCAGCCCACTGGAGCTAGAGATGTTTCTTCACTCAGACAGCTGCTAGCTGCTGAGGCTGAGAAGCCCCAAGGTTGACAAGTAAAAAGGCACA
>NW_006921749.1:2145978-2154390 GCF_000298275.1 Orycteropus afer afer | reverse complement strand
AGCCAAGTTGACACACAAAAATAACCACCACAAGGGCCTTCCCCTTTTTTGGTGACCCTCCACTTTACCAAGCATGATATCCTTCTCCAGGGAATGGTCCCTTCTGAGAACATGATGAAAGTAGGTGAGATGAAGTCTGGCCATTCTAACTTCCAAGGAACATTTCAGTTGCACTTCTTCCAGACAGATTTGTTAGTTCTTCTGACAGTCCATGGTATTTTTAGTATTCTTCACCAACATCACAACTCAAAAGCATCAACTTTTCTTTGGTCTTCCTTATTCATTGTCCAACTCTCATATGCATATGAGGCGATTGAAAATACCATGGCTTGGGTTGGGTACACCTTAGTCTTCAAAGAGATATCTTTACTCTTCAGCATTTTAAACAGATCTTTTGCATATTTGCCCAGTGATACATTGTCTGAAGTCTTGACTGCTGCTTCCATTTGTGTTGATTGTGGAACCAAGTAATATGGAATCTATGACAACTTAAATCTTTTCTCCATTTATCGTGATGCTGCTTGTGTGGATATTAATTTTGTTTATGTTGAGATGTAATCCATACTGCAGAGTGTAGTCTTTAATCTTCATCAGTAAATACTTCATGTCATCTTCTCTTTCAGCAAGTAAAGTTGTATCATCTGCGTATTTCAGGTTGTTAATGAATCTTCCTCCAATTCTGATGCTACATTCTTATTCATATAGTCTAGCTTCTCAGATTATTTGCTCAGCATACAGATTGAATAAGAATGGTGAAAGAATACAACCCTGATGGACTCCTCTCCTGATTTTAAACCATGCAGTATCCCCTAGTTCTGTTTGAATGACAGCCTCTTGGTCTATGTACAGTTTCCTCATGAGCAAAATTAAATGTTCTGGCATTCCCATACTTCTCAATGTCTTCCATAATTTGTTATGATCCACACAATCGAATGCTTTTGCATAGTCAATAAAACACAAGTAAACATCTTTCTGGTGTTCTTTGCTTTCAGCCAAGATCCATCTGACATCAGCAATGATATCCCTACTTCCATGTCCTTTTCAGAATCCAGCTTGCATTTCTAGAAGCTCTCTGTCAATATACTGCTGCAACCATTTTTGAATTAACTTCAGCAAGATTTTATTTGTGTGTGATATTAATGATATTGTTTTAAAATTTCCACATTCTGTGGTATCACCTTTCTTTGGAATGGGTACAAATATGGATTTCTTCCAATTGGCCTGGTAGCTGTCTTCCAAATCTCTTGGCATAACCAAGTGAGTGCCTCCAGCGTGGCATTCATTTGTTGAAACATCTCAATGAGTATTCCATCAATTCCTGGAGCCCTGTTCTTCACCAATTCCTTCAGTACAGCTTCAACTTCTTCCTTCAGTATCACTGGTTCTCGATCATATGTCACCTCCTGAAATGGACGAACATCAATCATGCAGCCTGATTTATTGATGACAATGAGTTTGGTTTTGTTTCCACTACTCATCTGTCATACTGTCCACAGTTTGTCATACTGTGGTGGCTTACATGTTTCTGTGAGACTGGAGGCTATGCTACTGGTATTTCAAATAACAGCAAGATCAACCATGGTGGACAGGTTTCAGTGGAGCTTCCAGACTAAGATGGACTTGGAAGAAGGAAGGGGCCATCCACTTCTCAAAGAATTGGTCAGTGAAAACCTTTTGAATAGCAATGAATGAACTGGAAAATTTTATGAATAGTCATGAAACATTGTCTGATATAGTGCCAGAAGATGAGATCCTCAGGTTGCAAGGCACTTAAAATACAACTGGGGAAGAGCAGCCTCCTCAAAGTAGAGTCTGCTTGGATGTGAAAGTAGCAAAGCTTTCAGGACCTCCATATGCTGATGTGGCATGACTCAAAATTAGAAGAAACAGCTGCAAACATCCTCCTACCATAGATTTTTAGTATTTAATCCCAAAGACTAGATTTTTAGAGCATTTCTCTCTTATTCAAACAGAGATATAAAACACATTGAAAGTTAATAAGATTTTTTCTTTGGATAATACACCATTATCCTTAGAATGAAAAATCAAGAAATTGCTATACTGTCTCTTCTTTTTCTTAAGGACATGACTATGCCACACCATTAGACTATATACATAATACCAATAAAAAGATTTAGGTTTAAAATTGTTACAGCCTTCAAAGAAAAGCTGATAAACACCTGAGCATTTCTCTATATTAGACTGCTTGGCTTTTGGTGGCCACAACCTTAATTTCTGCTCCCTAGGAATTGTTCTATATGCAAAGGAGCTAAGAACTTTGAAAATAAATATAATATGGTAAATAAGTGTCATTTTTATGGCAGTTATTAGATTGCAACACTATTTTTATTTACCATCATAATTGTTGCTGCTGTTGGTAGTTGTTGAATCTGCTCTGACTCATGTCGACCTTATGTTTAGCAGAATGAAGTGTTGCCCGATCTTGTGCCATATTCAAAATTATTGGTATGTTTGAGCCCATTGTTGTGGCTATTGTTTCAATCCATCTCATTAAGGACTTCCTTCATTTTTGTTGGCCTTTGTTTTTGTTACTTCATGCTACTCTAACAGAAAATGCCACAAATAGGTAGTTTTAATAAACAAGGATTTATTCTCCTACTGTTTGGGAGGCTGGAAGTCCGAGTTGAAAGGACTAGCTTTAGGGGCTGGGTGAAAGCCCCTTGACCTTGGGTTTCAGCTCTGCCTCTTGATCCTAGCCCACTGGAGCTGGAGGCATCTTTTTACTCAGGCAGCTGCTCACTGCTGAGGATAACAAACCCAAGGTTGACAAGTAAAATGGCACAGTCCCTAAATTATCAAACCACACAGCAGGCCACCATTTCAAGTCCATAAATGGTCCCAAGATGGGCAGACAACATGACAGGCTGCTGAATGACAGCTCAGCTACACATAGGATTCAAGCATGTCAAAAGCTAGAGACCTTCCTCAAAGCTGCTTCTTATATACTAGGAGCAGCCCACATCCCTAAGGCAGCTACTCAGCTGCTCCAGTAGATTCCACCATGGAGTTGATTACCAGTCTCATCATGGAGAACAACCACATCCAGCTGCCCAGCCAAGTTGACACACAACTACCACAGCCCTTTACTTTACAAAACATAATGGTCTTTCTTGATGACATGTCCAAAGTAAGTGAGTCAAGGACTTACCATTTTCACTTCAAAGAACATTCTGGTCGTATTTCTTCTTTACTAATTTGTTTGTTCTTTTGGCTGTCCATTCATATTCTTCACGTAAACCATAGTTTGAACATGTTAATGATAATTTCTAGAATACCTCTTTGCATATCAATAAATTATCAGTTAGAATCCATGTCGTTCATTACTTTCTTTATCAGGGTCAAATTAAGATGATAGAGAATTAAGGCACTTATTTAGGTGAAAGCCCTTATTTATATTAATATAACACATTTGTCTCTTTAGTCTGTTTTTAGCTTTCATTTGTTATTTCTTAGTGATCATTTGCCAAGTTCTTTTATTTCATTTCTCACAATTTATATCCATTTTTTAGAAACAGAGTAAACTCTGCCATTACGTGTTATGAAATTAGCCTTGGAGGGAAGTCCCTACATAAATGGACCAGAAGTACCAAACTCTGTAAGTAGTAAGGCAAAATTCCTCCCCACAATACTCCAATAGAGCTGTCATTGAAGAACCACCTTTCACAATGCTCAGACATCACAAGGGGTTGTATGTTTGCAGATATCAACCTTAAGTTACATTGTTTTGCTGGTTAGTGTGTACAAATAATATTAGTGTATATATACAAACACACACTCATGAAACAAATCATTAGCATTTTCAGTTGTTTTGGTGTTATTTTATTTTCTTGGGCACATGTCTTTTAGTCCTTGGAACTCCAAAGAACAAAATGCTTTACTATATTATTGGGAGCTCTGGTAGCAAGTGCCTAAGGCACTTGACTGCTAACCAGAAGGCTGGCGGTTCAAGCCCACCAGCCACTCCTTGGAAAGAAGGTTGGGCAATCCTACTTCTGTAGTGATACTGCCTCGGAAACCCAAGGAGGGGTCGCTATGAGTCGGGGCTGACTCGACGGCACATAACAACAACAACAACATTGTTATTATTATTGTTGATAGCAATAACTTAGTTTAATACTGAAATATTTATTAATTGTCATCTTATATATTTACAAACTTATATTCCAAATTCTATGACAGTAAGATTTTACTATGATTTGTAATGATAATACTTTTGGCATGATTGTAAAAGGAAGAAACACTCTATGTATTTTAGGTCAAAGTTCAGGAATGCTAGGGCTACAATATCCTTTTCACTGCTTCCAGATCTTAGGTGCTGATTCCTATGATATTAGGGGAATTTTGTCTGATCCTGGGACCCAGAGTCTCTCTTGGCCTTCTGACAGCTGGTAGCTCTCTGATGGGAGCACTCATGAAGTGGCTAAATAAATGTAGTGGCCAGGCTCTATGAACACCCCCATGTCTGTAAGTCAAAGGAGGGAAGGAAATGCTTTGTTCTGCTTTAACTGACTGATGTCACTGTAGGAAAGGCAGGGATACATTTCACTTTTGCATATATGGGACTAAGGTTCAAATTCCGTCAGTGCTTTATCTTTCCTGTTTTTGTCTTTGCTTTTCTCAGAATGCTCATTCTTTCTAAGAGCAGAGCAGATGAGCTTCTTCCACACAGGAGAAATCAGCAGCCCACAGCACCAGAGCCTCAGAGAGGAACACAGACCTGCTCAGCTGATGTGACTAAGGGCAGGGGCTCAGCTTGGTAGGCATTAACTCTCTAAAATAAGGGGGTTGAATATATGCAAATGTGGCATCCTGAGAGAACGGTTTTTAAAGTGTTTTTGGTAGGTATTCAGAGTTGACTCACAAGGTGAACCCATTTATTCTTATAAAAGAGCTCCCAAAATCTGGGTGCTTGGCAAAAAGAAGGTACAAAACAAACCCCATTTTGTTCAGACCATAAAAGTAAGATGCATTCAAACTGAGTTCACAGTAATAGGTTAATCTACACTGACTCGGAGAAGATAAGAAAGAGAGGAGAGACAGAACTGCAGCTGCTCTAAGAAAGAATGTTTTTGCAAGCTTCTCCCCAATCTGGAAAGATAAGTAAAATCATTTTCACAAAATGATTGTGTAGGCTAGCTCCAGGACAGGATGTTTTTAGATTAACTGATGTATGACTTATAGTTACTAATAAATGACTAATGGTAACTATTTTCCTAAACTTCTATATAAAAGCCCTTCTCATTTACAGTACTTTGAAGCACCTAGTAATTTTACAAATTGTTGGCCAACTGCAGTTGTAATATTCCTTCAATAAATTTCTTTACTTTTATTTTTAACATAGTATGTAGGGTATGCACCACTTGCCTGTCAGTTTGTCGTACTTGGTGACTTCCATGGTGCTGTGAGTCTGGAGGCTATGCCAACAGTATTTCAAATACCAGCAGGGTCACCCATGATGGATACATTTCAGCAGATTCTAGACTAGAAAGACTGGGAAGAAGGAAAGGGCCATCAATTTTGGAAAAAAATTGGCTGCTGAAAATCTTATGAATAGCAGTGAAATATTGTCTGACATAGTGCCTGAAAAGCCCCGCAGGTTGGAAGGCATTCAAAATTCGACTAGGGAAGTGATACCTTATCAAACTAAAGTCAACCTTAATGATGTGAATGGAATAAAGCTTTTGGAAACTTCACTGGCTGATAGGCATGACTCAAAATGGGAAGACAGAGTTGCAAACATTCATTAATAATTGGAACATGGAATGTATGATGTATGAATCTAGGGAAATTGGAAGTTGTCAAAAATGAAATTCAACACATAAAGATCGATATCCTAGGTGTTTTGTTGAGTTAGCTGAAATGGACTGGTATTGGCCATTTTGAATCAGGTAATTTTATGATCTACTGTGCTGGGAATGACAAATTGAAGAGGAATGGTGTTGCATTCATTATAAAATAGGACATTTCAAGATATATCCTAAAGTATAATGTTGTCAGTGATAGGATCATATCCACATACCTATAAGGAAGACCAGTCAATACTATTATTATTCAAATTCATGCACCAACTACTAAAGCTAAACATGAAAAAAAAAATAAAGATTTTTACCAACTTATGCAGCCTGAAATTGGCCAAACATGCAATCAAGATATATTGATAATTATTGGTGATTGGAATGCAAAAGTTGGAAACAGATGTAGCATTGGTAGTTGAAAAATATGGCTTCAGTGATAGAAATGATCCTGGCAATCACATGATAGAAATTTGCAAAACCAACAATTTATTCATTGCAAATATCCTTTTCAACAACATAATCAGTGGCTATTCAAATGGATCTCACCAGATGGAATACACAGGAATCAGATTGACTACATCTGTGGAAAGAGATAATGGAGAAGCGTAATATCATCAGTCAAAACAAGGTCAGGAGCTAACTGTGGAACACTACATCAATTGTTCATATGTAAGGTGAAGTTGAAGAAAATTAAAACAAGTCCACAAGAGCCAAAACACAACCTTCATTATATCTCACCTGAATTTAGAGACTACATGAAGAATAGATTTGATGCACTGAACACCAATGACTAAAGACCAGATGAGTTGTGGAATGATATCAAGAACATGATATGTGAAAAAAGCAAAAGGTCATTAAAGACAGGAAAAAAAGAAAAGACCAAAATGGATGTCAGAAGAGATTGTGAAACTTGTTCTTGAATGCAGAGTAGCTGAAATGAATGGAAGAAATGATGAAGTAAAATAGTTGAAGAGAAGATTTGAAAGGGCAGCCCAAGAAGACAAAGTAAAGTCCTGTAATGAAATGTGCAAAGACTTGGAATTAGAAAACCTAAAGAGAGGAACGTGCTTAACATATCTCAAGCCAAAAAAACTGAAGAAAAAATTAAAGGCTGTAATTGCAATATTGAAGGATTCTTATGGGCAAAATACTGTATGATTTCAGGAAGCATCAAAAGAAGGTGGAAGGACTACACAGAATTACTATACCAAAAACAGTTTACTGACCTTCAACAATTTTGGGAGGTAACTTATGCTCAAGAATCAATGGTACTGAAGGAAGAAATCCAAATTGCACTAAAGCAATTGGCAAAAACCCCTTGTTTTAGGAATTGATGGAATACCCATTGAGATGTTTCAACAAACGGATACAGTGCTGGAGGAACTTACTCGTCTATGCCAGGACATTTAGAAGGCAGCTACCTGGCCAACTGACTGAAAGAGATCAATATTGTGTCCATTCCAAAGAAAAGTGATCCAACAGAATGTGGTAATTATCAAGCAATATCATTAAAATCACACACAAGTAAAATTTTGCTGAAGGTAATTAAAAAATGGGAGGAGTCAGCCGCAAGGATCCAGGTAAGGGGAGGCAACCCAGGTTAGGCCCAAAAGCGGCAAGGTGGGAAAGCAGGAGAAAGGACCATAAAAGGTGAGGAGGACTGGGACAGAGCAAGAAGTCAGCCACAGGGATCCAGGAAAGGAGAGCATGGAAAGGTTTCCAATAACTAAGGGAGAAAAACTTGTCTGTCAGTTTGTCCTACTGTGGTGATGTGTTGCCGTGAGTCTTGAGACTGTGTCACTGGTGTTTCAAACCCAGCAGGGTGCACATGGTGCACAGGTATCAGCCCGGCTTGCAGACTGAGACAGACTAGGAGGAAGGAAGAGGCCATCCACTTTTCAAAGAATTAGCCAGGTAAAACCTTATGAATAGCAGAGAAATGTATCAGTATACATTACTGTGCAACTTTATGAATAGTCCGGAAACATTGCCCAATACAGAGGAGGAGGATGACTCACTTAGGTTAGAAGACTCTCATTATAGGACTGGGAAAGAGCTGTATCATCAGAGCAAAACCAGCCTTACTCATATGGATAAGGTAAAGCTTCCAAGACCTCCTTTTGCTGACATGGCACCACTCAAATTGAGGAGAAATAGCTGCAAACATCCATTAATAATTGGAACATGGAATGTATGAACTATGAATCCAGGAAAATTGGGAGTTGTCAAATATGAAATGGAACACATAAAGATTGATATCCTAGACATTAGTGAGCTGAAATGGACTGGTTTAGGCCATTGTGAATCAGACAACCATATGGTCTACCATGCTGGAATGACAGTTTGAAGAGGAATGGTGTGGCATTCATCATCACAAAAGATGTTTCAAGATGTGCCCTGAAGTACAATGCTGTCAGTGATAGGGTAATATCCATACGACTATGAGGAAGACCCATTAATATGACTATGTTCAAATTTATGCACCAACCACCAAAGCCAAATGTGAGGAAACTAAAGATTTTTATCAATTTCTACAATCTGAAATTAACCAAATATGCAATCAGGATGTGTTAATTATCACTGGTGACTGGAATGC
>NW_006921749.1:2134899-2140643 GCF_000298275.1 Orycteropus afer afer | reverse complement strand
TTTTTTTTTTTTTTCAACCAGGAACTGGGAAAAGAAAAAAAGCTGAAAACTAGGACCTGGGAGGGGAAGAATAAAGAATAATAGTAAAAAGGACAAAATTATTATTAATAATAGTTTTAAAACAGACAAATACAAGCAAACTAAACACCAGAAAAAAGAAAGTGAAAAAGAAAAAGAAAAAAAATTGGTGGAGGACAGGGCAGGGCACCCAGGCTCCATCTGAGCACACAGACTGGGATGGAGTTACAGTGGGCCCAGGAGGTGGGTGGGAGTGGGGTATGGCTGCACCTCCGTTCACCAAGCGGGTGTGGGGTATAAGAGTAACAAGAGGAATGTTGTGTCTTTTCAGTTGTACAGGTCTGGAGTGTCTTTGGGGTTGCTGGCAAGCAGAACCTGTTCTTAAGCCCCTGGAATCTGGGATAGTGCTGTCTCTTTAAATATCCAAAATGGTCAAGCCATTTGTAAACATGTAAACATTCTAAATGGCGGCGCCCTCTGGACAGGCATAAGTGCACAGCTCAGCCTGCCTTTCTCTTCACCTTCTCTGTTTATTCCCCAGCCACCAGAGCAGTCCTCCATTCAGTACCTGGCTAGCAGGGCTTATTTTTAGGTAATTATTAGGTCCTACCACCACTCGGCACTCTCCAAGCTGTCTGTGCTGTCAGGATCGCCAGACCACAGGGTCCGTATGTCTCCTTTTTTGGTATTTTCATGCAAATTCTTCTGCTAGTTAGGGCATAGTCCACTTCTATATCCTTCCCTTCAAGGCTCAGGGGTCTAGGATTATCTTCTGTGTCTATGTTAATTAGTTTCCCTTTTCTTTGTTGAAGAGGGTCTGTGTAGTCTTTCTACCTAGTCTGCCATCTTACCGGAACCCCACTTTTATCAACTTTTGCAGTCTGAAATTGACCAAACATACAATTAAGATGTGTTGACTATCTCTGGTGATTGGAATGCAAAAGTTGGAAATAAAGAGGAATCACTGGTAATTGGAAAATATGACCTTGGTGATAGAAATAACACTGGAGATTTCATGATAGAATTTTGCAAGACCACCAACTTATTCATTGCAAATTCATTTTCAACAACATAAACAGCAGCTATACATGTAGATATTGTGACATGGAATACACAAGAATCAGATTGTCTACATCTGTAGGAAGAGGTGGTGGAGAAACTCAGTATGTTCAGCCAAAACAAGGCCAAGAGCTGCTCATATGCAAGTTTGAGTTGAAGCTGAAGACAGTTAAAACAAGTCCATGAGAGCCAAAATATGACATTGAGTATATCTCACCTGAGTTTAGAGATGATCAGAAGAGTAGATTTGAAGCTTTGAACACCAATGACTGAAAAACGGGTGAATTGTGGGATGTCATCACGAGTACCATACATGAAGAGAGCAAAAAGTCATTGAAAAAACAAGAAAGGAAGAAAAGATCAAAATGGATGTCAGATTCCGTGCCCCACCCCCCCAAATGGAGTCTTCTCAGTAGTTACCATGCTAATTCCCTCTAACATCTTAGTGCCTGAAAAACTAGGTACAGCAGTTTGAATTAGGGATTCTGGTGCTCTGAACAGCTCATTGAGTCAGAGTGTGCCAAACTCAGGGGAGTAGGATTAGAGAGGAGAAAGGGACAGGGGGAAAAAAAAAAAAAATCACAGGAACAGGAGATCTACCCTGCGGAACACCGACAGGTAGGGGAGAAAGGCCTTTGGAAACCTCACTGGGGGAGCACCAACTGGCAGACGAGAATGGCCATCCAAGACCTCCCTGGGTTAAGGAAAAAGATGCATCACACCAGCATACCAGCGACCACACCAGCATGCCAGCAATCACCCCAAGGATCAACCTTCAGCACCTGATTTTATCAGTAACTTAGGTAGGCTAGGTGCGAATGGGCACTTCCAGCACTGCTGAAAAACAAGCAGAGAGTTCATTGGTGCTGCAAGAGGGTGAGCCCGGGGAGGTGCCCCCACAGTGGATCACTGAACAGGCTTGGGTCAGCTTTCTGGCACTGAGGGGGTCCACACTTGACTTTGTCAATAATATTGGGACCACTGGGTGCAAGTGGGCATTACCCTGACTCCAACATTGCTGAAACTGAGTGGACAGATCTTTGATGCCTCAAGTGGGTGGGCCCAGAGAAGAACTCCCGCAGTGATTGCAATGTGGGCCAGTGACACAAGTGTGTGGGCCCTTGGAGATACTCTCACTGTGGATTGTGGTGTGGGTCAGTGCCCCAAGTGCACGAACCCAGAGAGGAACTCCCATGGTGGATCACAGAGCTGAGCAGTTGTCCTGGGTCAGCTTTTTGGTGCTGAAGGGCTTTGGGTTTTTGCATGTATCTGAGCCTGGCAGAAAGTGGCAATGCTTAACAACTGCGTTCTTTGCTGAACTTGAGCTGCGGGCCTGTGAATAACAGTACATTATCAGTAGCAGCCTGCTCAAAGCCCTAGAAACCATCCCTAGCAATGTGGTGCTTTCCTTCTTTCTCTCTTCAGCTCTCACCTTCTCCATCAATACCATAACTCATTCAATAGAAGAAATCACATTCAGCCACCATAATACCTCCCAGTTCGAATTCTAAACCTTCTTTGTGACAAACAGAGACCTATATTCACATTCCACACAGTGATTCCATCACCACAAAGAAAACTGCAGAGCAACCCAGCATACCTGAATTAATAACTAAAAAAATAAAACATACCAGCTCCACCTTTTCAAAATATTAAATCATAAAGCCAAGACAAAACAAATCAACACATAACCAACAGTTAAAGACAGCCTTAAAAGGTCTAGGAAACAACAGGCAACCTCAAAAAAAAAAACAAAAAAAAAAACAGGACAAGGCATTAGAAGCAAAACCACAAAGGTCTCATTAAACATAGAGGAAGAGGAGACAGTAGAATTGTCTGAGAAGGAATTTAGAAGATATGTTTATAGAACTTGACAAGAGCCTAAGGGAACCCCAAACAGAAGCAAGGAGAAAACAGTTCCCTGGAAGAACTCAGGAAAATAATTAAATAAAAAACGACAAGATTAATGCACAATCAGAACTCATACAAAAACAGCAGTTAGAAATCCAGAAGATGAATACCAAAAATACAGAATTATACAACACAGTATGTTCTGGTTACCTGGTGCCACTCTGCCAGGAATATACCACAAATGGGATGGCTTGAACAAACAGGAGTTTATTCTCCTATAGTTGTGAAGGCTGGAAGTCAGAGTTCAAAGTTCCAGGCTCTAGGGGCTGTGTGAAAGCCCCTCAGCCTTGGGCTTCAGCTCTGCCTCCAGGTCCTGGCCCACTGAAGCTAGAGGCTTTTCTTCACTCAGACAGCTGCTGGCTGCTGAGGCTGCCAAGCCCAAGGTTGACAAGTAAAAAGGCACAGTCCCAATGTTACCAAATCATATGGCAGGCCATTAATTCAAGTCCATTGTAATCCCCAAGGTCATCAGAGCCCGGCAGGCTGCTGAACAACAACACGGCTACATGCAGGGTCCAAGTGTGCCATAAGCTAGAGATCATTCCCAAAGCTGGTTCTATATATGGGAAGCAGACCACATACCCAAAGCAGCTTGTGGTAGATCTCACCAAGGAGTTGATTGCCAGTCTCCTCATGGGGAATAACTGTCACCAGCTGCCCAGTCACTCAACCAGGCCCAGCCAAATTGACACAAAAATATAACCATCACACAGTAGAAGCACAAAAGAGTAGGACAGAACTGGCTGAAGAACACATATCCCAACTAGAAGACAAATCCCTGGAAACCAGCCTGTAAGAAGAAAAATCAGAACAATGATTGAAGAGAAATGAAGGGTTCTAAGGGATGACATGAAAAGAAACAACATACAAAGCATTGGAATTCTAGAACTAGAAGAGGTGAAAGAAAAACACTGAGAAAATTGTGGAAGACCTGCTAACAGAAAACCTCCCCCATATCATGAAGGAAGAAAAGATATTTGCCCAAGAAGCTCATAGAACCCCATACAAGATAGATCCCAAAAGAAAAACACTGAGGCATATTATAATCAAACTCTCCAAAACCAAAGAAAAAGAAAAAAATTTGTGAGCTGCCTAGGACAAAAGAAATATTACTTATAATAATCAAACAGGCTGAGCTCCAATTACTGAGCAGAAACCATGCAGGCAAGAAGGCAATGGGATGGCATAAGTAAAACACTGAAGGAAAAGAACTTCTAACCAATAATCCTCTATCTAGCCAAATATTCCATCAAATATTAGGGCAAAATCAAGGCATTCCCAGACAAACAGAAATTAAGGAATTTTGTGAAAACTAGACCAACCGTACAAGAAATGCTTTAGGAAGTCCTTCCAATAGAGAACCCACAACAGAGATCAACAAAATCAGGGTACATAGCATCAACACTAAAACTAAATCAGAAATAGGAACTCAAAATAAGACCATAAAACATTGTACACTAAAAACCAAGGAAGTCAGTCAGCACATGACAACAGCAACTAACCTATTAGAGGGAATAAAACTTCTAAGTATAAACTTCAAATGGAGAGGAAAACAGCACAATATCTTCACAGAACACACTGTTTTAAAAATGTAGAGACAAGAATGTACTCCAAGGCAACCACAGAGAAAATTAACAATTCTCCTAAGCAAATCCAGAAGGAAGGAAAACATATGGGTTCAATAAGCACAAAACCAACAATAAAGAAGGAAAGAGAGGAAGCATTTGGCAACAAATCACACTCAGCACAGAAAAGTATATGGGCCAAGGAAACACCAACAACATGACAAAAAAACACAATAGAATGACAGCAATCAATTCATACCTATCACTAATTATGCTCAATGTGAATGGACTAAATGCACCAACCAAGAGAAAAAGAGTGGAAGACTGGATAAGAAAAGAAGACCCATCGATATGCTGCCTAAAAGAGTTCCACCTAAGACACAAAGATAAAAAGAAATTAAGTTATGGGATGCAAAAATATATACCAAGCCAATGGTAATCAAAGAAGGGCAAAAGTGGCAATATTAATTTCTAATAAAATAGACATTAAGGTGAAAAACATCATAAGACAAGGATGGGCATTATATGACGCTGAAAGTGTCAATTGACAAGACGTTACAATGATAAATATTTAGGCACTCATTGAAAATGCTCCAAAATACTTGAAGCAAATATTAACTGAATTAAAAGGGACAACAGACAACTCTACAATAGTAGTAGAAGACTTTAACACATCACTTTCAAAGAGGGACAGGTCAGCTAGAAAGTCAACAAAGATACAGAAGAACTTAACAGTACAATCAACAAACTCGACCTCATAGACATATACAGAGCATTTCACCTAACAAAAGCACAATTCACATTCTTCTCCAGTGCACGTGGATCCTTCTCCAGAATAGACTATATGTTAGGACGTAAAACAAGCCTCAATAAATTCCAAAGCATTGAAATACTACAAAGCATCATCTCGAACACAATGCTATATAATTAGAAATTAATAATAGGAAGATCAAGGAAAAAACATCAAACATGTGGAAGCTGAACAATTCACTGCCCCAAAACTATTGGATAATAGAACAAATAAAAACTGAAATAAAAAAATTCCTAGAAACAAATGAGAGTGAAGATACATCATACCAAAACCTATGGGACACAGCAAAAGAAGTACTCAAAGAACAGTTTATAGCAATAAATGCATACATCAAAAAAGAGAAAAGAAACAAAATCAACATTCTAACTCATCAACTCCAA
>NW_006921749.1:2120458-2133819 GCF_000298275.1 Orycteropus afer afer | reverse complement strand
GGAACTAAAACTATCTCTATTTGGAGATGATATGATCCTGTACATAGAAAACCCAAAAGACTCAACAAAAAATAAAATAAAATAATAATAATAAAAGAAAACTATTGGATCTACTAGAGAGATTCATCAAAGTGGCAGGATACAAGGTCAACATACAAAAATCAGTTGCATTTCTCTACACCAACAAAGAGTCCTCTGATAAAGAAATAAGGGAAACAATATCATTTACAATAGCTACTAAGAAGTTAAAATACCTAGGAATAAACCTCACCAGAGAACCAGAGACACAAAAGACCTATACAAAGAAAACTATAAAACACTACTACAAAAGACAACAAGGGCACTACATAAATGGAAGAACCTACCTTGTTCATGGATAGGTAGATTAAATATTGTGAAAATGTCAATACTACCTAAAGCAATGTACACATTTAACACAATCCCAACCCAGATTCTAATAACATTTTTTAAGAACATGGAAAAACAATTGCTAATTTCATATGGAAAGGAAAGAGACCTCACATAAACAGAGCACTTCTGAAGAAGAAGAACAAAGTGGGAGGTCTCACTCTCCTGGATCTTAAGAACTACTGTACAGCCACATTAGTCAAAAGAGCACAATATTGGTGCAATGATAGATAGATAGACCAATGGAACAGAATTGAAAGTCCAGATATAGACCCATCCATCTATGGACAACTGATCTTTGACAAAGATCCAAAACCCATTAAATGGGGAAGAGACAGCCTCTTTAACAAATGGTGCTGGCAAAACTGGATATCCACCTGCAGAAAAAATGAAGCAGGACTCATACTCAACCCATACACAAAAACAAACTCAAGGTGCATCAAAGGCTTTAATGTGAAACCCAAAACTATAAAATTCATGAAAGATAAAATAGGCTCAAATCTGGGAGCCCTAATTTATGGCATAAATAGACTATCAAGCATAACCCAGAATGCACGGGAGGTAGAAGAGAAGATAGATGACTGGGACCTTTTAAAAATTAAATTCTTATGCAAATCGAAAGACTTCATCAAAAGGATAGAAAGAGAACCTACAGATTGGGAGAAAATATTTGCCTATGACATATCTGATAAAGGATTTATCTCCAAAATCTATAGAAAACATCAACACCTCAACACCAGAAAGACAAATGACCCAGTTCACAAATGGGCAAAAGACTTGAACAGACACTTCACCAAATAAGATATACAGGCAGCCAACAAACACATGAGAAACTGCTCGTGATCATTAGTCATTAGAGAGCTGCAAATCAAAACAACAATGTGATATCATCTCACCCCAGCAGTAATAGCAAAGTGCAACAGGTCAGAAAATAACAAATGCTGGTGAGGTTGCGGAGAGATTAGAACTCTTGTGCACTGGTGCTGGGATTGTTAAATGGTACAACCATTGTGGCAAATGGTATGTTGCATCCTTAAATATTGAATATAGAAATACTATTTGACCCAGCAATTCCATTACTAGGAATATATCTTAAAGAGGTGAGAGATAGTGCATGGACAGACATATGTACACCTATGTTCATCGCAGCACAATTCACTATAGAAAAGATATGTAAACAACCTAAGTGCTCATCAACAGATGAGTGGACAACCAAATTATGGTACGTGCACACAATGGAATACTATGCTACATTAAAGAACAATGAGGAATATGTGAATCATCTCAAAATGTGGATGAACCTGGAAGACATTATGCTGAGTGAATTAAGTCAATCACAGAAAAATAAGTACTGTATGAGCCCATTACTGTACAAAGATAAAGAAGGGTTTACTTGGGAAAAGGACCTCACTTTGTAGGTTACAGGGATGGGCAAGGAAGAGGAGGGATTAATATCGGGCTAGTTGGGGCCCACATGCTGACATGGGTAAGGGGAGGGATATACGGAAAGGGTCTGTGACCACCATGATAATAGGAAATGGGAGGATACCGAATTGTGCACATAAGAGATAGATGACAGACGCTAATACTAACCAATGTGTCCACAATACTGCATTGCCACAAACACCAAATACCAGGCTACAGATAAACACATAAGCACCTGAGAGGATCAGATGGGGGTCAGTGTACAGAAATATACTCTAGACCACGGATAGATTCAGCTGAGGCTAATCTTGCACAGATGCCAGTGATACAAAATACCTGTAATCCTTAAAGAAACAATAGAAGACAGACACAGAGTAATCCATTACAGACACCCAGACACTGTGGGAGAGAGGTCCAATAGATCTACTATCTCAGAACCATAGTACTGGGGAACACCAGACTCATTTGGCACAACAAAATACATAAAAGCCTTGTTCCGCATCCTACATTGGTGACTGGGGTCTTAAAATCTTTCAAGCAGCCATCTGAGATGCAGCTAATAGTCTCCTAGCATCAGAAGCGAAGAAGAGTGCAAAAAAAAATGAGGGCATTTGGAAGCAATCAGCTCTAGGACACGATGGCCCTCAAGACCAGAAGAACTAGATGGTGCCCGGCTACCAATACCAACCACTCAGGAAAGGATCAAATCTGGAGATCCTAGATAGAGTGGGAGAAAAAATGTGAAACAAAATCTAAAAGCTAAGTAATGACCAGAATTACTGGTTGGATGGAGTCTGGTGAGACTCCCAGTGCTATGGTCCTGGAATACATTCTGCACCTGGAAGAAAACTCAGTCCCAGGAGCTGGCTCAGCTCAATAGTTAAAAGGATGTACATGCAGACTACTCAAACCAGGGTGATGCACCCACATACTCTATGGTAATACATCTCTTAGAGTAATAGACCACGAGCACCAGAGGGGCAACATTCAAATTGAGGAAGTGCAGGACAAGCAGGATTGCATAACTATGAGGGGCACAGGGGGAAGGTTACTGGGCAGGGAGGGGAGGAGACTGGGTTAGAGTTGGACATGATAAATAGGGAGTGAAACTAAATGTACATGTAATGTTGAATGTAAAACAAGCTCTTAAAAAAATTAAACAAAAATGGATGTCAGAAGAGTGTCTGAAACTTGTTCTTGAATGGAGAGTAGCTAAAGCAAATGGAGAAATGACAAGATAAAAGAGCTGAACAGAATATTTCAAAGAGCAGCTCAAGAAGTCAATCATTATTAAGAAATGTGCCTGGAGTTAGAAAAAGAGAAAGGAAGAACACACTCAGCATTTCTCAAGCTGATGTAATTGAAGAAAAAATTCAAGACTTGAGTTGCAATATTAAAAGATTCTATGGGAAAACATTGACTGATGCAGGAAAAATCAAAAGAAGATGGAATACACAGGATTATTGTACAAAAAAGAATTGGTCAATGTCATATATTTCAGAAGGTGGTATATGATCAAAACCCAATGGTATTGAAGGAAGAAGTCAAAGGTGCACTGAAGGAACTGGCTAAAAACAAGGCTCTAGGAATTGATGGACTACCCATTGAGATGTTTCAACAAACGCATGCTGTTCTGGAGGCACTGACTCATCTATGCGAAGAAATTTGGAAGACAGCTACCCGGCCAACTCACTGGAAGAGACCCATATTTGTACCCATTCCAAAGGAAGGTGATTCCACAGAATGTGGAAATTATCAAACTATCATTAATATCACATGCAAGTAAAATCTTCCTGAGGATAATTCAAAGATTTATCAATACATGGTTTGTCAGTACACAGTTGCAGCCGTGTATTGACAGAGAACTTCCAGAAGTGCAAGCTGGATTCAGAAGAAGATGTGGAATGAGGGATATCATAGTTGATGTTAGATGGATCTTGGCTCAAAGCAAAGAATACCAGAAAGGTGTCTACTTGTGTTTTATTAACTATGCAAAAGCATTTGATTGTGTGGATCATAACAAATTATGGATAATGTTGAGAAGAGTGTGAATTCCAGAACACTTAATTGTACCCATGAGGAACCTGTACATAGATCAGGAGGCTGTCGTTCAAAAAGAACAAGGGGATACTGTATGGTTTAAAGTCAAGAAGGGAGTGTGTCAGGGTTGTATCCTTTCACCATACTCATGCAATCTGTATGCTGAGCAAATAATCCAAGAAGCTGGACTATATGTGGAAGAATGTGGCACCAGGATTGGAGGAAGAATCATTAACAACCTGCAATATGCAGAAGACACAACTTTGCTTGCTAGAAGTAAGAATGACTTGAAATACTTACTGATGAGGATTAAGGACTATAGTCTGCAGCATGGATTACATCTCAACATAAAGAAAATGAAAATGCTCACAAGTAGGCCAATAAGTAGCATCATGATAAATGGAGAAAAGATTGGAGATTTGAAAGACTTCATGTTACTTGGTTCCACAATCAACACAATGGAAGCAGCAGTCAAGACATCAGATGACTATTGCTCTGGGCATATCTGCTGTAAAAGTCCTCTTTAAAGTGCTAAAGAGCAAAGATATTTGAAGAGTATATTGCGCCAAACCCAAGCCATGGTACTTCCAATTGCCTCATCTGTGTGTGAGAGCTGGACAATGATAAGGAAGACCAAAGAAGAGTTGATGCTTTTGAGTTGTGGTGTTGGCGAAGGATACTGAAAGTACCATGGACTGCCAGAAGACCTAATAAATCTGTCTTGGAAGAAGTGCAGCCAGAGTGGTCCTTGGAGGTGAGAATGGCCAGACTTCGTTTGACCTATTTTGGTCGTATTGTCAGGGGACCATCCCTGGAGAAGGATATCGTGCTTGGTAAAGTGGAGGGTCAATAAAAGAGAGGAAGGCCCTCAATGAGATGGATTGACATAGTGGCTGCAGTGATGGGCTCAGGTATAGCAAGGCTTGTGAGGCTGGCACAGACTGGGCAGTGTTTTGTTCTGTTGTACACAGGATCTCTGTGAGTCAGAACTGACTCAATGGCACCTAACAACAACAACATCAATATCGTCTTCCCAACCTATATATGGTTATGAGTATAGTTATTCACCTACTCATACCTGATCATCTTACCTGTCTACTTATGTATATGCTCATAATTAATGTTTGTTATTACTGATAATGTAGCATTTGTGTTTGTAATAGTGTTATCTTTGTTGTCCCTAACTCTTGTGCACCTTTCTTGTGTCTTCCTTTTCCTTAGTGCTATTGTACTGGTCACTCACTATTTGTATATAGCTTTCCCTTTATGCAAACTAATACATATCTCTTAACTAGTTAGTAGTTTTTCCTCCCCACCCCTTCCCATCCCTCGTAACTATCCAAGAACATTTCTTTCCATGTGTAAACCTTTCCTTGAGTTTTTATAATAGTGGACTCATACAATATTTTCCTCCTGTGATTGACTTATGTCACTCTGCATAATGTTCTACAAGTTCATCCATGTTACGAGGTATTTCATGGATTCTTCGTTATTCTGTAATGCTGCATAGTATTCCATTGTGTGTATGTACTATAGTTTGTTTTCCCATTCTGCTGATGGGCATTTAGGCAGTTTTCATCTTTTTGTTATTGTGAATAGTGCTGTGATGATCATGGATGTGGATATATCTGTTCATGTCCTCACTCTCACTTATCATACTTAGTAATGTGATTGCTGGATCAAAGGGTATTTCTACTTTCAACTTTTTAAGTAAGTGCCATACTGTTTTTCACAATGATTGTACCATTTTACAGTCCCATCAGCAGTGTATTTGCTGTTTTCTGTCTTGTTGAACCTTATTATTGTTGGCATGAGATGTTGTTTTGATTTGTATCTCCTTAATGGCTAATGATCAGCAGCATCTCTTCATGTTTGTTGGCCTCCTAAATATTTTCTTTGATAAAATATCTGTTCATGTCCTCTGCCCAAGTTTTAATTGGATTGTTTCTCTTTTTGATGTTGATATGTTGAAGTTTTCTGTAAATTTTAGAGGTAAGTCCCTTGTCACATATATCGTTACCAAATATTTTTTCCCCAATCTGTAGGTTCTCTTTCCACTCTTTTAGAGAAATCGTTCGATGTGCATAAGAATTTAATTTTTATAAAGTCTCAGTCATCTAGTTTATTTATTGCTATTTGTGTATTTTTGGTTATGTTTCATAGTCTATTCATGCTCATAGTTTGTCCCTGTCAAGCTCTGGTGGCATAGTGGCTAAAGCATTTGGTTGCTAACCAAAAGGGCAATGGTTTGAACCACCAGCTGCTCTGTGGAAGAAAGATGTGGCAATCTACTTCCATAAAAATTTAGTCTTGAAAACCCTGTAGGGTGATTCTGCTCTGTTACTATAGTATCCCTAAAAGTTGGAATTGATTTGATGGTGGTGGATTTTTTTTGGGTGTGTAAGTTTGCCCATATTTTTTCTTCAATGATCTTTATAGTTTTAATTTTACATTCAGGTCTTTGATCCATCTTGAGTTTGTTTTTACATATGGTGAGAGGTATGGATCTTGTTTCATTTTTCTGCAAATAGATCTCCAGTTTTGCCAGCATAGTTTGTTAGAGACTATCTCTTACCAATTTAATGGGTTTCAGCTTTTTGCTAAAGATAGGCAGAATGGATCTATTTCTGGATTCTCAATTCTGTTCCACTGGTATATATGTCTACCATTGTACCAATACAAGTCTGTTTTGACTACTGTGGTTGTAAAGTAGGTTTTCAAATTAGTGAATGTGTGACCTCCTACTTTGCTCTTCTTCATTAGCACTCTGCTTATCAGAGGTCACTTTCCTTTCTATACGAAATTATTGATTGGTTTTTCCATGTCCTGAAAGAATGATGATGGGATCTGGATTGGGATTGTACTGAATCTATAGATTGTTTTGGGTAGTATTGACATTTTCACAATGTTCAGTCTTCCTATCCATGAGCATGGTATATTCTTCCATTCATGTAGAGCTCTTATAGTTTCCTGTAGTAGTGTTTTGTAGTTTTCTTTGTATAGGTCTTTTGTGTCCCTAGCAAGATTTATTCCTAAGTATTTTATCTTTTTGGTAACTATTGTAAATGGTAAACTCAAACACCACTCCTTGGAAGGAAGGTTGGGCAATCTACTTATGTAGTGATACCACCTGGGAAACCCAAGGAGGATTCACTATGAGTCAAGACTGACTCGGTAGTGGTAAGTTTTATTTTATTTAAATTGTAAACGGTATTGTTTTCCTTATTTACTTTTCAGAGATCTTTTTGTTGATGTAGAGGAATCCAACTGAGTTTTGCATGCTGATCTTGTCCTGCCACTTTGTTGAATATTTCAATTAGTTCCAGTAGTTTTCTTGTCCAGTCTCTGGGATTTTCCAAGTATAGGATCATATCATCTGTGAATAGGGATAGTTTTACTTCTTCCTTCCCAATTTGGATGCCTTTTATTTCTTTCTCTTGCCTTGTTGCCCTGGCTGGGACTTCCAATACAATGGTGAATAGGAGTGTTGATAGAGGACATCCTTGTTTGGTTCTCATTTGCAAGGGGAAAAGTTTTAGTTTCTCTCCATTGAGAATAATATTGGCTTTGTGTATATGCCCTTAGTAATGTTGAGGAATTTCCCTTCTATTCCTGCTTTGCTGAGAGTTTTATTAGGAATAAGTGTTGGATTTTATCAAATACCTTTTCTGCTTCAAAGGATATGATCTTGTATTTCTTTCCCTTTGCTTTATTTATGTAGTTGATTATGTTAATTGTTTTTCTAATGTTGAACCATCCTTGCATATGTGGTATGAATCCCATTTGGTCATGGATATATTATTTTGTTTTTGATATTGTGTTGGATATCATTGGCTAGCATTTTTGTTGAAGATTTTTGCATCTATATTCATGAGGAATATTGGTCTGTAATTTTCTTTTTTAGTGGTGTCTTTGCCTGGCTTTGATATAAGGGTTTTTCTTGCTTCATAAAAGGAATTTGGTTATATTTCGTTCTTTTCTATATTCTGGAATCATTTGAGTAGGATTTATGTCAGCTCATCACTGTATGATTGGTAGAATTCTCTAATGAAGCTGTCTGGGCCAGCACTTTCTATTGTTCAGAGTTTTTTTTGTTGTTGTTTTGTTTTGTTTTTATGACCTGTCTCAATTTCTTTTTTTATGGGCCTGTTCAAATTTTATATCGCAATCTGTGTTAGTTTAGGTAGGTCATGCAATTTTTATGTTTCTAGAAATTTGTCCATTTCTTCTGGGTATTCAGGTTTGTTGGAGTAATGTTCTTCCTAACATTCTGTTTATCATCCATTTTGTCATTTTTGTTGTGACATTGCCCATTTCATATCTTTTTCATGTTATTTGCATCTCTTTCTTTTCTTTAGTTAAACCTGCCAGTGGTTTGCCAATTTTGTTAACCTTTTCAAGGAATCAACTGCTAATCTTGATTCTTTCTATTGTGTTTCTGTTTCATTTATTTCTGCTTTAATCTTTATTATTTCCTTTCTTCTGGAAAATGTGGTTTTTTTTGTTGCTCTTTTTCCAATTGTTGGAGTTGTTGGGTTAAGGTATTGATTTTGGTTCTTTCTTCTTTTTCAGTGTGTGCATTTTATTGCTGTAAATTGACCTCTGCATATTGCTTTTGCTGCTTTCTAAAGATTTTGGCATGTTTTTTTTTTTTCTTCTAGGAATTTTATTTCACATTTTTTTCCTTCTGTTATTCAGTTTTTAAGCAGGATGTTATTTAGTTATCATGTATTTGATTTTTTTTCCCCTGATCTTCCTATTATTGATTTCTAATTTTATAGTGTGATCCAAGAAGATGCTTTGTAGTATTTTGAAGTTTTTAAATTTATTGAGGCTTACTTTGTGGCCCAAAATATGGTACATTCTGGAGAATGATCCATGTACACTGGAAAAGAATGTATATTGCAATTTTTTGTTGGGTGGAGTGTTCTGTATATGTCTATGAGTTCAAGTTGTTTAATTGTGTTGTTGTAGATCCGTTCTTTTCTTGAGTTTCTTTCTATTTGTTCTATCCTTCACCAAAAGTAGTGTATTGAAACTTCTTAGTACTATTGTGGAATTGTCTGTTTCTCTTTTCAGTTCTGTTAATGTTTGCTTTATGTGTTTTAGGGCTCTTTCATTGGTTATTTCCTCTTGCTGGATTGACTCTTTTATCATTATATAAAGTACTTGGTTGTCCTGTATGCTGATTTTCTCCTTGAAGTGTATTCTATCAGAAATTAATGTTACCACTACTCTTTTTTTTTGTTGTTGCCATTAACTTGATGTATTTTTATACATTCTTTGAGTTTTATCTTTGTATCTATGGTGACTCTCTTGTAGATAATATGTTGATGGTTCCTGTTTTCTTGTCCATCCTGTCACTCTATTTATCTTGACTGGTACACTTAATCCAGTCACATTCGGTGTCAATAATGACAGGTATGAATTCGCTGCTGTTATCTTTTTGTGCTTTTTATTGTGGTGTTGATGGTTTCTTTATTCCAAATATTTTTTTCTGTGCTGAATTCATTTTGTTATCAGATTTTCTTTTCAGTTTCATTGTTGTTGTTGATTTTGTTTTTACTGATTCCTTATGATTTTCTTCTTTTTTATTTTGGTTAGGAAGCATATTAATTTTCTTTATGATTACCCTGTAACTAATTTTTATCTTCCGAAGTTTGAAATAGTCTGTTCTATATTGAGACTGTCCTGACTTCCCTTCCATTTGGAAGTTTTGTAATTATACCTTTTATTCCATCTTTTTGCTTTGTAGTTGTTCTCCTTTACAGATTGATGCCTCTGGTTCTCTATTTTCAGTCTTGTAAGCATATTTTCATTTTGAACATTATTTTTCTGGGTTGGTTTCTGAGTGATGTTGTCATGTGTCTTAATTTGTTCTTGTCTTCCATTGTTTATTTTTTGTGTGAAGGACTCCCTTTAACATTTCCTGTAAGATAGGTCTGGTTTTTACAAATTCCTTTAATTTCTGTTTGCCTGGTAAAAGCTTAATTTCACCCTCACATTTGAGATACAGTTTTGCTGTATATATAATTCTTCGTTGGCAATATTTTTCTTTCAAGATTTTATATACATCATCACATTACATTTGTGCTGGCATGGTTTCTGCTGAGAAATAGAGTTTAGTCTTATTGGTTGCTCTTTGTAGGTAACATTTGTTTTTCCTGAGCTGATCTCAAGATTCTTTCTTCATCTTTGGTTTTGAAAAGTTTGATTATGATATGCCTTTGTGATTTTCTTTTGGGGTCTATCTTGTATGGGGATGGAGTTTGTTGAGCTTCTTGGATGGATATCTTCTTGTCTTTCATGGTATTAGGGAAGTTTTCCACGTTGTCTTTGTCAATGATCTCTTTAGGTTTTTTTTTTCCCCCTCCTCCTGTTCTGGAATTCCAATCACATGTAGATTATTTCTCTTGATATTATCCCATATGACTCTTAAGATTTATTACTTTCTTTTCATTTTTTTTTTTCTGATTTTTCCTGATATACACTGGTGTCAAGGCATCTGTCTTCTAGTTGGCTAATCCACTTTTTAATCAATTCAATTATATTCTTTTTTCCCTCCAGTGTGTTATCTAACTCTGTAATTTTAGTGTTAACCGTCTGGATTTCTAATTGTGGTTTTTGTGTGGTTTCTAGTTGTCTGTTTATTTTGTCATTTTGTTCTTGTCTTTTTTTTTTCCCTGAATTCTTCCAGGGTATTGTCTGGTTTTTCCTTAAATTTGTTTGTGGTTTTCTTGAACTCTTGGAAGCAGAAATAAATACATATATATTAATTATCAGGTTGTACTATTTCCCGTTCTTCCTTGAAGAAGTTTCCTAATTCTTTATTTTGGCCACTTGTTAGCTCTGTTTTGGCCTGTTTCTTTCTTTGAATTTAAGTGTCTATTGTCCCTGAGACATTTTGAGTTGTTTTTATTTGTTAAATATGTGCTGGCTTGTTTCACTCTTATTTCTTGTATTGCATTTTTGGGGGAGTAGGTGGTTTAGGTGTGCTTCTTTGGTTGCTAACTTGGCAGCAATGGGTGCTCCCCACCTATCTCTAGGTGGGTGGAGTAACTGGTGGGAATTGTGGGTGCAGGTCTCTGTTTGTTGGTCATAAAGTGTAGCTGCAGGTAAGAAAAGCAGATGATGTCCACTGTCTGTCATTAACCCACTGCTGCAGGGGTGGTGAGGTGGTAGGTGGTAGTTGTAGTAGGTATGGCTGACTATTAAGGAATAAACGTTTGCCTCCCATTGGATGGGATAGGGAAAAAAAGAAGAAGAAGAAGTAATAAAATATTAAAAAATGGAGTAGATGAGAAGAAAGATTGTTAAACATAAAAAAGAAGAAGAGTAAGAGAGAGAAATAAATTTAAAAAAGAAAGAAAAAATGGAGAAAAGAAAAGGAAAAAGGAGAAAAAAAGGACAAGAAAGAAGAAGAAGAAAGATAGATGGACTGGTGAGGTTATGACCAGACAGCAAGCAGTGCAGCAAGGGACTGTGATGCAATTTGTGGGAGCTTGTGACCATGGAGGAAGTGGGATCCTGGCATGTGTGATTGCTTCCCACAGAAGAAGTTGCAGTGATGTACATCTTGTGTTCTGTGGGAGGAAGCCCTATCAATTACACAGGCACAATGAGGCAGATCCACAGACACTGGCTATGCATTGTTGGGGTACGGTGTGATAGGTGTCTATCCAGGCTGCAAGTATGAGGAGGTGGTCCTAGGAATAGGGTGTTTGGGGGAAAGCCAGGGGCTGTTCCTAGCCACTGGGTTTGTGGGAAGCTATTTCCATAGAGACAGCAGATGTGCAAAATGAGTAAAAGGCAACTTTCAAGACATCTTAAGGCCTAGGTTAATAATGGTACATTGTCACTTCTGCTTCATTCTATTGCCCAATGCAAGTCATATGGCTGAACCCAAAGTAAAAAAAAAAAAAAAAAAACTAAATCAGTGCTGTAGAATTGATTCTGACTTATGTTGACCTCATGTGTGTCAGAATAGAACTATGCTCCATAGGGTTTTCACTGTCTCATTTTTCAGAAGTAGATCACCAGATCTTTCTTCCAAGATGTCTCACAGTAGATTGAAATCTCCAACCTTTTGGTCAGTCATCCAGTGCTTAACTGTTTCTGCCACTCAGAGACTCAAAACCCAAAGTCAAGGGGTTGTTATTGTTGTTAGGGGTCATTGAGTTGGTTCCAGAATGACGGTACAACAGAACAAACACTACCAGTCCTGCACCATCCTCACAATCATTGCCATGCTTAGGCCTATTGCCACAGCCACTGTGTCAATCCAACTCATTGAGGGTCATCTCTTTTATCACTGACTCTCTACTTTACTCAGCTTGATATCCTTCTTCAAGGCCTGGTCCTATCTGACAACATGACCAAAGTATGAGAGATGAAGTCTAGCCATTCATGTGTCTAAGGAGCATTCTAGCTGTATGTTTTCTAAGACAGATTTGTTCATTCTTCTAGTAGTCCAAAGGACATTCAATATTCTTTGCTAATACCACAATTCAAATACATCAATTCTTCTATAGTCTTCCTTATCCATTGTTCAGCTCTCACATGCTTATGAAGCTTTTGAAAACACCATGGCTCAGGTCAGGTGCACCTTAGTCTTCAAAGTGACATCTTTGCTCTACAACAGTATAAAGAGGTATTTTGCAGCAGATTTGACACCCTCCTCCTGACCCCTCATCCTGGGCACCAGAAAGAACACATGAGAAGCCAACTGAGCCCAACCTGCAGCAGAGGAGCCAAGCCTAGCAGAAAATATGACTTGAAACAGGGTTGTCAGTTGAGCCCAGATCCACAGACAGGTGAGCCATATTAAATCGTTCTTGTGTTAAGCCTCTGAATTTTAGGGTGTGGTTTGTAATGTACTAAAAATGCTAACTAATGCTACTGTAATAAATGTGGTAGAATTTAAACCAGGGGAAAAAAGCGCTATAATTTCCAGAATAATTTTCCCTATTACTGTATTTGCAAATTTTATAAGGTGATTAAGTTAAACTTAATTTGCATTATTTACTGAAATGTTTGTTTCTTGGAGTATTCTAAGAAGAAAATGTCTGTACACTCTCATTCTGTATAACTCTGGGAGAACCATCCATTCATTGCTGACAAAGCATACTCCTACGTATATCATCATATTACATGGAGTGCATGCACAGCTAATTTGAAAAAAGAGCTGCATCCTCTTGATGTATTGTAGTCCAAAACCTATTTATGAGTAAATTTTTTTAGAACTCAGAAAATCCCTTTCTCCTCCTTTTCTGATTTTTCTTTTCTCTTCTCTTTTCTTCCTTTTTTAATCTCTTCTCCTTTTTTTCTTCTTTTTTCTCTCTTCTCTTTCTTCCCAGACATGTCTGAACCTGCAGTCCTCAAGTTTTATCTCTGTAGAGGAAGCAGGAAATCTCATTTTAACCTTTAACCTAAGACAATTCTCCCACCCTATCCAGGATCTCCTATTCTGATCCTTTCCTGAGTGGTTG
>NW_006921749.1:2092807-2118860 GCF_000298275.1 Orycteropus afer afer | reverse complement strand
GTGTGTATGTACCATAGTTTGGATATCCATTCCTCAGTTGATGGACACCTAGGTTGTTTCCATCTTTTGGCTATTGTAAATAGTGCCACGATGAACATGGGTGTGCTTATGTCTGTTCTTGTCATGGCTCTCACTTCTTTAGGATATATACCTAGTAATGGAATATCTGAGTCAAATGGTATTTCTAGTTCCAACTTTTGAAGGAATCACCATACTACTCTCCACAATGGTTGTACCATTTTACAGTCCCACCAGCATTTCTTCCATTTGCTTTAGCTACTCTCCTTTTAAGACCAAGTTTCAGAGTCTCTTCTTACTTCCATTTTGGTCTTCTCTTCTTTTTCTATGTGACTCAGAAAAAGCCTCTAGCTCCTCTGGGCCTGGAACAGGAGGCAGAGCTGACACCCAAGGTTGAGGGGCCTTCATCCATCCCCTAGAGCTGGCATTTTAAACTCAGACTTCTAGCCTCCTAAACTGTAAGAGAACAAATTCTTGTTTGTTAAAGTCATCCAATTGTAGTATTTCTGTTACAGCAGCACTAGTGGGCCAAGACCTATGGTCTGTTTCACAGTTGGCCTCTGATCTTGTTCTGACTGATGATATTGAGCATCTCCCTCATCGTTTTCCACAGATGTAGTTGATTTAATTCCTGTGTATTCCATCCAGCAAGGTCCAGATATATAAGCACAGCTCATGTTGTTTGAAAAAGGTATTTATAATGAATAAGTCATTGGTAGACAAAATTATAACATTCAGCTTCTGGCATCAGTTCTATCACTAAGGCCATGTTTACCAACTACCAATACTTCTTTTTTGTTTCCAAGTTTCACATTTCAATCAACAGTAATTATCAATACATCTTTATTGCATGTTTGGTCAATTTCAGATTGTAGAACTTGGTAAAAATCTTCAATTTCTTCATCTTGGGCTTTAGTGGTTGGTGTGTAAATTTGAATAATAGTAGTATTAACTGGTCTTCCTTGTAGGCTGTGGATATTATCCTATCACTAACAGCATTGCACTTCAGTATATATCTTGCAATATTCTTTTTGAAGATGAATGTGATGCCATTCTTCTTTAATTTGTCATTACCAGCATAGTAGACCATATGATTCTCTGCTTCAAAATAGCCAGTACAAGTCCATTTCAGATCAATAGTGCCTAAAATATCCATATTTATACATTCCATTTCATTTTTGACCACTCTCAGTTTTCCTAGATTAATATTTTGTACATATTCAGATTATTAATGATGCTTGCAGCTGTTCTAATTTTGAGACATGCCACCTCAGCAAATGAAGGTCCCAAAAGCTTTACATCCATGTCATTAAGATTGACTCTATTTTGAGGAGGCAGCTCTTCCCCAAACTTATTTTGAGTGGCTTCCAACCTGAGGGGCTCATCTTCTGGCAGTATATTAGACAAAGTTTCACTGTCATTCATAAGGTTTTCGGTGACAACTTTTTCCCCCCCACAAGTGAACCTAGCTGCAATTATTTTCCTAGTCTGTCTAAGTCTGGAAATTCTGCTAAAACCTATCCACCATGGGTGACCCTGCTTGTATTTGAAATACCTATGGTAGACCTTCCAGTCTCATAACAACATGCAAGCCATCATAGTATGACAAACTGACAGATGAAGTCAAAGGGTAAAGAAATATATTCTGTTCATCTGGTAGGAAACATTGCAAGGTTCATGGCAAAGGACATAGACACAGGAAGGGGCAGAGAATTAGAGCTAACGATGCAATCTACCACAATGAACATTGACCCAATAAGCTTAAATTAGATACTACTTCTTGACAGGAGTCTCTGGGTGTTGCAGGTGGTGCATATGATTGGAGATTCAAGTCTACCCAAAGATGTCTCAAAACAAATGTCTGGTGATCTACTGCTGTAATATCAGCCATTGAAAACCTTATGAAGTGCAGTTCTATTGTGACACACATAGAGTCATCATGAATCAAGATCAGCTCAACAGGCACCTGGTTACTAGTATTTCTTGATGATTCAAGTGTCTGTGCAGGGATTAGGGGTTGGGAAAAGGAGAGCTGGGTGAGTTTTTGAGAGGAATGTTGTTCGAACAATACAATGACTGAACCTGGCTCTTGAAGATTCAAAACCTTCCTGAATTTGAGAGAATTTATAAAGGCTTGATCCACTGGTCCTACAGAGGGAACTGGGACCCTCTTTGTCCACCTTAGAGCTATGACGAGTAGAACGAGGCAGGAACTTTGCCATCAAGTCAAGTTAATAAGAGGTGGATATCCAATAGAGGCAGGAATACCTAGGAGGGTAACTCTATGAAATAGGTGTGTTTTTTCAACTTATCTGAGAAGTCCCAGTTAATTGGGGAAGCCTTAAAAGGGGTCATAAAAAGAGAGTTGGAGATGAGCTTCTGGTTCACTACTCTTACTAGGGTTACATAGAGGAGAGATCTTAGTGTATCGTAATGGGGTTGATGACTATGCCTAACTTTTGTTGGGAGTGTGAACTCCCCCCTCACTCCCACCCACTCCCCAAAAAAACTCTCCTGGAAGCTGTGCTATCTGACCTCCTCATCCACCTTTTCCTCTGGTATTGGCTTCCTTAACAACATACTGAACAGTTTTCACAAACTTTCAGCCTATTTTGGTTATTAGAACAGACTAATTCTGGCATTTAAGATTTAGATTGTCCTCAAACTTGGTTCAAAGTTTGTCTTCTTCCCCTCCACATAAGCTAGATCTGCCTTTGGCTTTAGTGACCTGGATTGATAAAGAAGGGATGTGGTTTGCTGGACTCATCTCCTGTTTCTTGTAACTACTTATCTTTTGGTGGAGCATAGTACAGTTGTCCTCTTAGGTGTTTCTGCCTCTGTTGGACATCCATCTCTTATTAACCTGATTTGATGGAAAAGTTCCTGGCTGGTTCTACTTGTCACAGCTCTAATGTGGGGAGGAAGTTCCAAACATCTTCTTTGTTGGCTATGACTGCATTTCTTCCCCACCCCCATATACGCTTGGGAGTCTTCCTATTTGCCTTCCCACATCTGTTCATGACTGCACTTCTGTTCAGTGTCTACATAGGCTAATGAAGATGGGCTGTGATTCTAATATCCCTTGTACACTAGGGGCTTATTCTTCTGCCGCACCCTTAAACACTGGGATCCTTTGTCAGGTTTCATTGTATATTCTGGGTGACACCCAATTGGTGACACTAGCCCTGCAATCAATGTTCCTCTTTGCTAGTATCCTCCTCCCCAGTACAAACATACCAAGCACATACACACTGCAGTTGTTCCCAAGTGTGTAGCCTCTATTCTCATGTTTCAGCAGATTCTTCCTCTAAACCTTTCAGAAATTGGCAAATCAAGGATAGAGTGGCTCTTGGACCCTCTCCATCTGGTTGTACCTTACCAGGCCCTCTCTCTCAAAATTGCTTTGCCCCTCCTCAGGTAACATCAAGACAAACAACACAATCACTGTGTAAGCAGATCCCAGAGGAGATTGAAATGTTAGTCTAGCCTACTTGTAGGGACTCTAACCTTGAGGATAATGTTCTCTCTTTTTTCCTCTTCCCATTTCCTTCTCACTCTTTTTGGGAGGAAGTAGATAATGGAAGGCCATGGTTTGGTGGTTGGAGCAATTCTGCTTTTAGCTCAGAAGGAATTTGGCTGACTTTAGCTGTAGGCAGCCCTCTGATTTTAAAATGTGGAGTTTTTCACTAGTTTTTGGCTCTATTTTGGGACCTTAGTTGCAGTTCAAGAACAACAGTAAAAGTCTTACTATAGTCTTATTAAGCAATCAGGCATAACTTGGTTCAAAACTGGGCTCTGCTATTTATTATTTAGTTGACTTTAAGGTGGCTATTAATTTTTTTGAGTCTCATTTTCATTCTCTATAAAATGTTAATACTAATATCAATTTTAGGATTATTGTGATGATAAAATTAGTGAAGGAATGACATTTAGCTCTCACATAAGAGACCTTTAATCATCACTTGTCTTCTCCTAACAGGCTATCTTCCATCTCCACCTTGTGCACCTTACTTGCAACAAATTTTATGTATGTGTATATCTATAAAGATGGATATAAATGCATATATGTGTATGTATGGAATCTAAATTTTTGTTATTTTTGCCCCTTGAGTACATAAGTTATGTTATTGGCACAGAATAATATATTTGGGACACAAATCTTTAGCATTCGGTAGCAATAGTCCTACATTCTTATGTGACTCATCAAGTCACAAGTTACTGAGGGTGCCAGGTATGGACTTTCTACTTCCTGCAGTACATTTGTGTAGGTGTATTATTACCAGAAATCCTCCATAACGTTACACAGTCATTTCAGTCTCTTTTTCTACAGAAATGACTAGGATGAAAGAAAAGAAAGATTGAAACAAAGAAATGTGATTGTTTTTATGTTTTACCATCAAGAATATCTTTTTAGTTAAAATGAAATCATTCAAATTATAATAAACAAATTTAAATAAAAAAGAAGTTTTGATGCTGATTTCTAAACTGAATGGGGTTTTACCTGATAAAATCTACAAAGCAGAATATTTATCTTCAAAAATGTCAGCTACACATAATCATTACTCATGCTTTCATACCTTTAAATATGGGAGATTTAAAAAATTCATTAGGTTGAGAACTTTTAGCTTATATAAGCTCTGTGTTTATAGAAAGGAGGGGGTCATTCAATTATTATTCAACAAACATTTATTAAGTGTTAAATTACATAGTTGAAGGGTTTCTGACCCTCTTCTCCAAGCCTTTAAAACTTAGAGCTTAGAATCTAAGAGATAAATAGAGTCCAAAAAAAATTAAACTTCAATTTCCTCTTATTCTCCTTCACTGCCTAACACTTTGCCACCTCCAGCACCTGTCTTTGACACCCAATGCTACAGTGACCACCTCTACTATCACAAAGCAATCTTAAAAAACAAAAACAAAAACAAAATCTGCTGTATTTGTCTTGCAGGACAAATTCTACAAGAGATAGAGAAATCTTGATTCCATGCTTCCCAAAATTTCACTATCTGTAAAATCTAGACAATATTTCCTTACTTGTCACATTACCCAAGTCATCAGTGTCTTCTGTAAGTAGCATTTAGAAGAGTGAGCAAATATCATGGGAATACTATGTGCTTATGCTCAGGTTCTGTTTCCATTCACTCATGTGCACATGCATGCATGCACACTTACACATGCGTGCACACACACACACGGTCTAAAAGTAGCAAGAAGAAACAGAATTTTTGCTTAATTTTCTTTTTAGACAGAGCATGAGAATGCATCCAGAGCTATGAGTAACTACAGTGGTTCTGTTATACCAGCAAAAAATTCCGTGAGTTTTATGCACATAAGTAGAGAAAGGTCAAGGAATCAGAATAATGGGATATTGGAATTGACGGGTCTCAGAAGTCACTAATGTAAATTTCTCACTTTACCAATAAGGAGATTTAGCTCTTATTTAGGTCAGGAAAAATTATGAAAGACATTAAAGAAAAATTACTGTATGTAATGGGTTGAATTATGTCCTTCCCAAAATATAAGCTGAAGTTATGACCCCTGGAACCTCGGAATGTGATTTTACTTGGAAATAGGATCATTGGAGGAGGGTGGGCCCTAATCTTGTTGACTGCTGTCTTTATAAGAAGAGAGCCACGGACATATAGGGAAGATGGCCACATGAAGGCAGAGGCAGAGAAAGAATGGCAAAGATTGCTGGCCACCACCTGAAGCCAAGAAAGGTATGGAACATGTTCTCCCTTAGAACCTTCAGAAAGAGTCAATGCTGCTGACACCTGATTTTGTACTTCTCATCTTCAGAACTGTGAGATAAGAAATTTGTACTAAGCTACGTTGTTTGTGGTTCTTTGCTATGGAAACTAATACACTGGATGTCTTGTCTACCACACCAGTCCAGATGATCTGATTCCATAAAGGTCTAAGATTTTCACTGCCTTTGAGCTATTTTATAATTCAGTAAGTTGTAGAAAACTTACAGTAAAGCAAACGATCTTGTCCATAGAAATGCAAACGAATATTTCCAGGTGGAGTGCAACTGATTATGGCTTTGTGGCTACTGACTAGTTTTTCATGTATTTATAAATTCATTTTAGTATTCCTGATGGGCTATGTATGTGTGTGATTTTGAACTGGTTGTATCATTTTATTGGTAATTAATAGGTTAAGTAAAATCATTGATCAAAAACAAACAAACAAACAAACAAAAAACAACCAAACTCACTGCCATTGAGTTGATTTGACTCATAATGACCCCTCCTTGGGTTTCCAAGGTGGTATCACTACGGAAGTAGATTGCCCAGTCTTCCTTCCGAGGAGTGGCTGGTGGGTTTGAACTGCCAGCCTTCTGGTTAGCAGTCAAATGTCTTAGGCACTACACCACCAGAGCTTCCAAAGAATCATTGATATGTCATTATATATTGTATGAAAGTCATTATTTTACCTTTTTTTTAAAAATTATCCTTTAACTATTATCTGCAACATTTTATTGGAATTCTAAATGAAGGCTATTGATTATTATTAACAATGATAATGACAACCAGTTTTTGAGCATTTACTATATTTGAGGCACTTTGCTATGTGTTTCTCATTCATCCTTCATTACTACACTATAAATAGACATTATTTGTCCAAATTTTGCAGATTAGGAAATTGAGAATAACTGTTTCATCCACAGCCACAAGTGACAGAATTGGGATTCCATCCCAGGTCTGTTAGACTCCAAAGCCCCTACTACTAAGCATCATACATGTTGTCTAACCACAAGAAATTCATGCTTTGTCTTTGTCCCTCAATCTCACTGCCTATAAAATAGATTTATGAATATCTATCTGTTTATATCCAAGACATGCTAAGGAATGAGATTGTCCTTAAGTTGCTTCATTGTTGTTAATTGCTACCTGGCTCTGCTTCTCAGTTGCCCATAGGATTGTTGTGATCCAAAGGGTTTTCATTGGCTGACTTTTAGAAGTAAATCACCAGGTCTTTTTTCCTGGTCTGTCTTAACGTGGAAGCCCTTATTAAGGGCTGAAGCCTGTACAGCATTATAGCAACATACGAGCCGCCACTGACAGATGGGTGGTGGCTGCTCATGAAATGCCCTAGCCAGAGATCAAACCCAGGTGAGAATGCTACCACTGAACCACCCTCTTACAGTGTTTGGTTACTGAGAATACATTGTTTCTGTAAGTACTCCTGGTCTGGGTAGCCCTTCAGCTGCTACAAAGCCTTTGTATACTCAGAAAGTCTTGGGAAAAGGGAGGTGGTTAGCATACAGCCTCTTTACTTAAAGACTTTGCAACCACATAGCACCTTTCTGTGAAGGAGGAGGTCTCCTTCCTTTGTGACACAAAGCTTGGTGAGCTGGGCATGGACTGGATTTCAGTGTTCAACCCCTTCTGCCTCCTCAGCTGAGCCATAACTGCAAAGCAGTGTTCAGTGGCTCTGGTGTCACTGAGGAGTGAAGGTGGTGCCTTAGCAAGTCATGGCCTCCACTGGAATTAAAGATAGTGTGTTCCTTTCGCTCCTTCTTTCTGTCCAGCTCCTTCTTCCTGCCCAAAGTCAAATTATCCTAGACCTAAACTGTGTGAGAGCTGAGTAAGAGATGATTCAGTTAGGGAGTAGTAAGAGGAGTGGGAAATGTGAATGGGCAAATGTCAAAAGTTTAGGAGATAATTATATGCAAATTAAGGTCAGTTACCATGATTAGAAAGGAAGGTTTGGAATAAGATAGGCTACATAGTAGATGAGGAGTTAACAAAAAAGAGTAAAGCAGAGCCAGAATTCTGAGAGGAGATTCTTTCTTTCTTTCTTTTTTCAAAATTTGTATTGTTATTTGAGTGAAAGTTTACAGAGCAAATTCATTTTCCAAACAGAAGTTCATACACATTTTGTTTCATGGCATTGTGAGTTCCCCATAGTATAAGAGCTCTCTCCCCACTTTCCTGTAATTACCTCTTCCCTGTGTCCGTCTTTCCTATGCATTCCATCCCCCCACCCCACCCCCATCTTCCTGTGCAAACATGGCCCTCCCATGTTTGATTGCTCTAAGGAGTGTATCTACCTGATGTAAATGTTCACCCTGTATGCCTGTCTGGGAGCTCTGGTGGCATAGTGCCTAAGTCATTTGCCTGCTAACCATAAGGCCGGCAGTTCAAACCCACCAGCCACTCCTCGGAAGGAAGATTGGGCAATCTACTTCTGTAGTGATACCTTGGAAACCCAAGGAGAGGTTTCTATGAGTTGGAAATGACTACACGGCAGTGAGTTTCGCTGTTTTGGTATGCCTGTCTATTGTTTGCCTGGAAGCCACAGGAATGAGTTTAGTTCCAGACCTGAAGGGTAGGTAACTAGGAGACATAGTCGGCGGGGGGCGGGGGGGTCTCACCAGGATCTAGCAGACCAGTAAACGTAGTCTTTTAAAAAATGATTTGGAGTTTTGTTCCACATTGTTCTCCCACTCTATCCAGAATCTCCTGCACTGATCCCTCTCTGAGTGGTGGACAGTGGTAGCCAGGCACCATCTAGTTCTCGTCTTATTGTCATTAGGCTGAGTCGTGCATGGTCTACTAGTTCCTTGGAATAATTGTTTCCATTCACCTGTGGTTTTCTTCATTCTTGAGAAGAGATTCTTAAATTTTAATATTCATAACAGCCTCTAGAGAGCTTATTTTAACTACAAAGTCCCTTATTGTACCTTCAGAGATTTTTGACTAGATAACTTAGGCTGGGACCAGGACCTTCATCTTCTGTTGTTGTTGTTGTTAGGTACTGTCAAGTTGTGTCCTACTCATACCAACCCTATGCACAGCAGAACAAAATACTGTCTGGTCCTGCACAAGCTCCATAATCCTTTCTATACTTGAGCCCATCGTCGCAGCCACTGTGTCAATCCATCTTGTTGTGGGTCTTCCCCTCTTTCATTGACCCTCCACCTTAGCAAGCATGACATCCTTCTCCAGGGAATAGTTCCTTCTGACAACATGGCCAAAGTAGGTGAGACGAAGTTTGGCCATTCTCCCTTTCAAGGAGTATTCTGGCTGTACTTCCTCCTGGACAGATCTGTTAGTTCTTTTAGCAGTCCATGGTACTTTCAGCATTCTTCACCAGCACCACAACTCAAAAGCATCAATTCTTCTTCAGTCTTCCTTATTCATTGTCCAACTCTCACATGCATATGAGGCAACCAAAAATATCATGGCTTGTGTAAGGTGCACCTTAGTCCTCAAGGAGATATACTTGTTCCTTAGCACTTGAAAGAGGTCCCTTGCAGCCAACTTGCCTAGTGCTATACGTTGTCTAATATCCTGACTGCTGCTTCCATTGGCATTGATTGTAGAACCAAGCAATGTGAAGTCTTTAACAACTTCAATCTTTCCTCCATTTATTGTGATGCTTCTTATAGGTCCAGTTGTGAGGATTTTTTTTTCTTTATATCGAGATGTAATCCATACTGCAGACTGTATTCTTCAGTCTTCATCAGTAAGTGCCTCAAGTCATCCTCACTTTCAGCCAGCAAAGTTGTGTCATCAGTGTATCATAGGTTGTTATTGATTCTTCCTCCAATCTTGATGCCATGTTCTTCTTCATATAGTCCAGCTTCTCGGATTATTTGCTAGACATACAGATTGAATAACTGTGGGGAAAGGATACAACCCTGATGCACTCCCTTGTTGATCTTAAACCATGCAATGTCCCTTTGTTGTGTTCGAACAACAGCCTCCTGGTCGATGTACAGGCTCCTCATGAGCACAATCAAGTGTTCTGGAATTCCCATTCTTCTCAATGGCATCCACAATTTGTTGTGATCTACACAATCAAATGCCTTTGCATAGTCAATAAAATACAAGTAAACATCTTTCTGGTATTCTTTGCTTTGAGCCAGGAACCATCTGACAGCAGCTATGATATCTCTTGTTCCACATCCTCTTCTGAGTCCAGTTTGCACCTCTGGAAGTTCTCTGTCAACATACTGCTGCACCATTTTTGAACTATCTTCAATAAGATCTTACTTGTGTGCAATATTAATGATATTGTTTGAGAATTTCCACATTCTGTGGGATCACCTTTCTTTGGAATGGGTACAAATATGGATATCTTCCAGTCAGTTGGCCAGGTAGCTACTTTCCAAATCTCTTGGCATAACTGAGTGAGTGCCTCCAGTGGGACATCTGTTTGCTGAAACATCTCAATGGGTATTCTGACAATTCCTGGAGCCTTGTTCTTCACCAATTCCTTCTGTGCAGCTTCAAATTCTTCCTTCAGTAACTGAAATAGATGAAAATCTACCAGTACTTTTTGGTACAGTGACTCTGTGTTTCCTTTCCATCTTCTCTTGATGTTTCCTGCATCATTCAATATTTTGTCCATAGAATCTTTCAATATTGCAACTCGAGGCTCAAATTTTTTCCTCAGTTCTTTCAGCTTGAGAAATGCTGAGTGTGCTCTTCCCTTTTGGTTTTCTAACTCCTAGTCTTTGCACATTTCATTATAGTAATTGGCTTTGTTCTTTTGAGTTGCTCTTTGAAATCTTCTGTTCAGCTCTTTGATCTTGTCATTTCTTCCATTTGCTTTAGCTACTCTCCATTCAAGGGCAAGTTTCAGAGTCTCTTCTGTCATCCGTTTTGGTCTTCTCTTCCTTTCTCATCTTTTTATTGACCTCTTGCTTTCTTCATGGATGATGTTCTTGATGTCATCTCACATTTCTTCTGATTTTCAGTTACTCGTGTTCAATGCATCAAATCTATTCTTTAGGTAGTCTCTAAATTCAGAAGTGATATATTCAAGATTATATTTTGGCTCTTGTGGATTTGTTTTAACTATCTTTAACTCCAAGTTGAACTTGCATATGAGCAGTTGATGGTCTGTTCCACAATTGGCTCCTGACCTGGTTTTGGCTGAAGATATTGAGCTTTTGCTTTGTCTCTTACCACAGATGTAGTTAATCTGATTCCTGTGTATTGCATCTGGTGAAGTCCACGTGTATAGCTGTCATTTGTGTTGTTAAAAAAAGGTATTTGCAATGAACAAGTCGTTGGTCTTGCAAAATTCTATCATGTAATTTCCAGCATCATTTCTGTCACCAAGGCCAAATTTTCCAACTACCAGTGATTCTTCTTTGTGTCCAACTTTTGCATTCCAGTCACCAGTGATAATTAACACAACCTGATTGCATGTTCTGTCAATTTCAGACTCCAGAAGCTGATAAAAATCTTCAATTTCCTCATCTTTGGCTTTGGTAGTTGGTGCATGTATTTGAATAATAATCATATTAACGGGTCTTCCTTATAGGCATATGGATATTATCCTATCACTGACAGCATTGTACTTCAGGACAGATCTTGAAACATCCTTTGTGATGATGAATGCCACGCAATTCCTCTTCAAATTGTCATTCCTGGCATAGTAGACCGCATGGTGGTCTGATTCAAAATGGCCAAAACCAGTCCATTTCACCTCACTAATGCCTAGGATATCAATCTTTATGCACTCCATTTCATTTTTGACAACTTCCAATTTTCCTAGATTCATGCTTCATACATTCCATGTTCTGATTATTAATGGATGTATGGAGATGCTTGCAGTGGTTTCTTCTCAATTTGAGTTGTACCACATCAGCAAATGGAGGCCTTGACAGCTTTACCTTATCCATGTCATTAAGGCTGTTCTACTCTGATGATGCAGCTCTTTCCTGGTCCTATTTTGAGAGCTTTCCGACCTAAGTGGCTTATCGTCCTGCACTGTGTTGGGCAATGTTTCTGAGCTATTCATAAAGTTGCACACTAATTGTGGTAGTTCAGTTCATGTGTCAACTTGGCTGGACCTGGTTGAGTGGCTGGGCAGCTGGATGTAGTATTCCCCATGATGAAACTGTTAATCAACTCCATGGTGGAATCTACTGTGAGCAGCTGCGTAGCTGCCTTAGGGAATGTGGTTTGCTTCCTATATATAAGGAGAAGCCTTGGAGATAGTCTCTTGCTTATGGTATGCTTGGACCTGCATGTAGCTGTGTTCAGCAGCCTGCCATGCTCTGCTGATCTTGGGATTTACAATGGACTTAAATTAACGGCCTGCCATGTGGTTTGGTGACATCAGGACTGTGTCTTTTCACTTGTCAACCTTGGGTTTGTCAGCCTCAGCAGTTAGCAGCTGTCTGAGTGAAGAAAGACCTTTAATTTCAGTCGGCCAGGAGCAGGAGGCAGAGTAGGACCCCAAGATTGAGGGACTTTCACCCAGCCCCTAGAGCCTGGCACTTTGAACTTGGACTTAAAGCCTCCAAACTGTAAGAGAATAAACTCCTGTTTGTTCAGCCATCCCATTTGTGGTATATTCTTGTCAGAGCAGTACTAGGTAACCAGAACAGTAATGTATTAGACAGTGTTTCTCTACTATTCCTAAGGTTTTCTCAGGGCAATTCTTTGAGAAGTGGATGGCTTTCTCCTTCTTCCTAGTCTGTCTCAGTCTGTAAGCTTTTGAAACCTGTGTACCATGTGCAACCCTGCTAGGCTTGAGACACCGGTGGCACAGCCTCAAGCCTCACAGCAACACACCACCACAGTAGGACAAACTGACAGACAAGGTTTTCTCACTTAGCTGTTCAAAACCTCTCCACCCTTTCCACCCTCCCCTTACATAGATCCCTGCCTCTTTCCCACTGCTTGGGAGGGGCATGACCTTGTCCCTGGCCTTACCTGGATCCTTACCTCTGCTTCTTTGCTCTGTCATGTCATCATCTACAAGTTTCTAAATGATTCAGATGTAGATGATCCTTGGGCCACTTTTAACCTAGTATCCCTTTGTTTTACTCCCCAAATTGAAATTTTTTGGGACTAAATGTCTCTAATCCTTAGTCTGCCTTTCATCCTCACAGTCACCACTTTAGTTACCCATTTAGCTGTCAAGACACCAAAAAAATCAAACCAAACTTTTTGCTGTCAAGTCAATTCAAAATCATAGCAACCCTGTGAACTATACTATAGCAACCTATACCCTGTGTCTCTGGTGTAACACCTTCAAATGTAGGTGTAGTTTTGGCAGGACTATCTTGTATTCCATTTATGAAAATTACCAGTGTTTCCATTTGGTTCTCTAAACACAGTAAGACTCTACCTTTGATTGACATTATTGCTAATGATAGCTGTAGAAATCCCCTAAGAAGCCCCTGATTCAGTTGTTGTTGTTGTTATGTGCCATGGAGTTGGACCCGACTCATAGCAATCCCTCCTTGGATTTCCCAGGCGATATCACTATGGAAGTAGATTGCCCAACCTTCATTCCAAGGAGTGGCTGGTGGGTTTGAACTGCCAGCCTTCTGGTTAGCAGTCAAGTGCCTTAGGCACTACTCTACCAGAGCTCCTCCTGATTCAGTAGAGAAGAATTAAAGCCAGGGGTCCTTCTCCAATATGGATTTCTTCATTCTTATAACTAACAAAGGTAAACTGTTATCACTGAGATGTTTGTTTGTTTGCTGACTCAGAACCTAAAATACTAGTTCTAAGAGAGGAGTTATACAAGCTTCACCTACCTTGTGTAAGGCAAAACAAATATTTTCAAGACAGAAAATGATGTTATCTGCAAACAAACCCCAAAGACGTAAACTAATGTCGGGCCCAGGCCCAGTTTAGGGCATTTGGGGTCAGATATAGTTGAGCTTTGAAGCACATTTAATATGCCTCTGGTCTTAGGAAAACATCAGTGTCACCAAAGTAATTACAGACTTGAACCTCAATATAATTGAAAACTTTTCACAAGAGAAGCCTCTCTTGTGTGAATGTGCCCATCAGGACTAGCTCAGATGTTTGGAAACCAAAATAGATGCTGTACAGTGTTTCCAAACCTTAGCCATTTCATGAGAAGCAAGGTAAAAGAGGCCATGTTAAAGAAAGTATTTAAATATAGCCCCACAAAACTACATTTGTGCATATTAATGTAATCCAAATGATTCCATTACATTCCTTTTAGCAATAACCTGGACTCCCATAATGTGCCCTGTTCTTGTCATGAAGAGATTGAAAAGAAAAGTAAGACGTGGACCTTTTGGAACCTAGACATTAGTTGAATGGCAAGATATATTGTAACAAACCCATGATGTCTAGTTGATTTTGACTCATAGCAACCCTGTAAGAGTAGAATTACCCCAATGGGTTTCCAAGGCCACTCCTCAGAAGGAAGTTTGGGCAATCTACTTCTGTAGTGATACTGCCTCGGAAACCCAAGGAGGGGTCGCTATGAATTGGGTCCAACTCCATGTCACATAACAACAACAACAACAATATTCTTTATGAGAGCAGATTACTATATCTTTCTCCCACAGAGTGGCTGGTGGGTTCAAACTGCCACACTTTTTGTTAACAGGAAAGCACTTAACTACTGTGCCACCAGAGCTCCATATATAATCAAGGACTTGATAAGCTTGTGAGACTATTGAAGACACTCTTCTTAGTAACATCAGGTATTGAAACTGCACAAATAAAACCCATCGTTATGCCATTGCCACATTTATTGAAGAACTCAAACTAATTTTGGGTATCTCTTAGATGACATATTACAAATTGATTTACGGCTGTAGCTCATGATAAAGTTCCCCATGGCTTCTCTTGACTGAACCAAATTTGACTCAACATTATATCTCAGACAGTAAGAATATGTGTTACACAAAATAAATGAACAATTTCTAGACACAATGTCATGCAGAATACAGTCAATGCATGCCCTCAAACGTCTATAGATCATTTAATCATTTAAGAAACAACAGTTCCTGCTCAAAGTATGCAAGGATACACCCCTCTCCCCATTTGTTCACAAGGTCCAGATGGTATAATGTAGATTTGAAGAAAGACAATTTTAACCAAGTATGGAGTGAACTACTCATCAGAATGCAGCTCAGGGATCTGAAGGTCATAGTTATTTTAGTGACAGCAGAGCTGGCAAGTTGAATAGTTATAGAAGGCCTGCCATATTTGTAACAGTCCTCTACTGTATATAAAATGGAAATCAATTCTTTTTGTAGTGTGTCAATAAAATAGAAAACATTGAGAGAACACAGGATTAAATAAAATTAAAAAGGTTATTTTGTGTCACATCTTTTTAGAATCTTTATATGCAGGGGATAAAATATGCTGAATTTCCCAAATGTTTTGATTTATTATATCAGTTAGGATTAGTTCAACTAGAAATGACAGGGAAAAAAAAACAAAAACCTAAGGAGCTCTAGTGGTGTACTGCCTAAGGTGCTTGACTGCTAACCAGAAGGTTGGTGGTTCAAACTCACCAGCTCCATAAAGATTTACTGCCTTGGAAACCCAGAGAGGGTTGCTATGAGTCAGAATTGAATTGATAGCAGTGACTTTTTTTTTTTTTTTTTTGGAATGTCTTAAACTAGATGAAGTTTTTTTTTTCCCCCTTAAACAAAATTCTATAGATTGATACTCCACAGCTACTTTGGTTCTCTAGAGTGTCATAGACTCAGACTTCCATTGTTGAAACCACCTCATGGTTCTACATAGATGCTCCAATCCTTATGCCCACATTCCATCCAGTAGGAAGGAGGAAATACAAAGTAGAAAAGAATACTCTTTCTTTTTAAGACTACTTCTCAGAAATTGCAAAATGATTCCTTGCACATATACTATTCATTAGAACTCAGTCCAATGAGTATACCTAGTTGAAAAAAACTAATACAGATCAAAATCACAATGAGATATCATTTCACCCTTACTAAGATAATTATTTGTTAAAGAGCAAAAATGTCACTTTGAATATTAAGGTCCTCCTGACCAAGCAATGGTATTTTTAGTAGTCTCATATGTGTGTGAGAAATGGACGATGAATAAAGAAGATTGCAGGAAAATTGATTAGTTTGAGTAGTGATATTGGTGAAGAATTTTGAATATACCATGGACTGCTAAAGAATGAACAAATCTCTCTTGGATTTGTTGGATAGATTGCCCAAACTTTCTTGCAAGGAGTGGCCTTGGAAACCCATTGGGGTAATTCTACTCTTACAGGGTTCCTATGAGTCAAAATCAACTAGACACCATGGGTTTGTTACAGACAGAATGGTCCTTAGAAGTGAGAATGATTAGACTTCGTCTCTTATACTTTGGTCATGTTCAGAGGAGTCATTCCCTTGAGAAGGATATCATGCTTGGTAAGGTAGAGGTGCAGTGCAAAAGAGAAGACCCTCAATGAAATGGATGGACACAGATGGCAGTGAGGATGGGCAGCGATTGTGAGGATGGCTTGTGACTGGGCAGTGTTTCATTCTGTTGTACATAGGGTTGCTATGAGTCAGAACTGACTCAACAGCACAACAACATGACAAGATGGTCATAAGAAACCCTGGTAGTGCAATGTTTAAAGGACTTGGCTGCTAACCCAAAGGTCTTCAGTTCAAATCTATCAGCTGCTCTGTGGGAGAAAAGACCTTGGTGATCTGCTTGCATAAAGATTACAACCTAGGAAACTATGGGGCAGTTCCACTATGTCCTGTAGGGTCAGTTTGAATCAGAATCAATTTGACAGCCCACATCAACAAGATGATTATGATTTAATGAAAAAAAAAAATGTTGTTAAAGAATACATGGAAAAATTGAAACCCTGTGCGTTGCTGGTAAGACTGTAAAATTGTAGCTGCTATGGAAAACAATTTCACAGTTCTTCAGAAAGTTAAACATAGAAATATCATATATGATTCAGCAATTCCACTCCTAGGTTTATCCAAAAGAATTGAAAGCAGGAATGTAAACAGATACTCATACACCAACATTCATTGCAGCATTATTCACAACAGGGAAAAAGATCAAAACAACCTAAATGTCCATGAATGGATAGAGAAAATGTAGTATATACATATAATTGAATATTACTCAGCCATACAGCACTGGAGGCATATAAATGAAATCATGCAAGATGCGAAAAAAAATTTTTTTTTTCACATCTTGCATGATTTCATTTATATGACATTCCAGAAAAAGCAAAACAATAAAAACAAAAAACAAATCCGTGATCAACAGGGGCTGGAAAGTCGGATGAGAGGAGGGGTTGGCTACAAAGGAGCTGTTCTGTATTTTGATTGTGGTGATGGTTACATGATGGTATGCATTTGTTAAAATTTGTACAATGGTACACCAAAAGGTAAATACAGTACATTTAAAAAGTGACTAAATACACACACAGACACAAACATAAAAACCTAGAAGAATCTCTACCAAAATGCTCATGGTGATTATCTCTTCAGAAGGTTTTATGAGTGTTTTTAATCTTCTTTCTTGTCCTTTTCTGAAATTTGAAAATCACTCCCAATCAATTTGTACTACTTTTCTTACTAGTGGAAAATAAAGTTGCACTCCTTTCATCTGCTGAATATGAGCTTCCAGACTTCCTTAAGCTTGCAGCTGCCTCCTGGGAAAACTTGCTTCCAGTCTCCCATACTTCTCTCCCTTCAGTCCATTGTCCTTAATAATAGGAGTTTCAACAATTCAGTCCTCAATTCAAGGAGTTTCAGTGATTGTCAATTGCTTACTTAACATTAAACAAGTCATAATTTCTTTGCTGTCTTTTGAATCTACTTCTGATATAATAATAACATTAGGCAAAGATGTATTGAGCCCTTATTATGTGCCAGGTACTGCTAGGTGCTCTACATACAATGTCTTATTTAAGACTAACACAACAACTTAAATGATGAGCTTTTTCTTTCTTCATGTTATATATAACTGTAAACCAAACCCACTGCTGTTGAGTTGATTCTGACTCATAGGTACCCTATAGGACAGGGTAGAACTGTCCTATAGGGTTTCCAAGCTTATAATCTTTACAGAAGCAGACTGCCATATCTTTCTTATACAGAGCAATTTGTGGATTTGAACCGCCAACCTTTAGGTTAACAGGTGAGTGCTTTAACCACTGTGCTACAGGGTTCCTTATAGATGTCCATTCTCATCCAATGAGATAGTTACTAGCCTTGTGTGGCTATTTAAACTTAAAATTAAATAAAATTTTAAATGTTTGGTTCCCCAATTGCACTAGAAGCATGTCAAAGTGCTCAATCATCACAAATGTATGCTGTAAAGTTTGGAAGACAGCTACCTGTCCAGTTGAGTGGAAGAGATACATATCTGTGTCCATTTCAAAGAAAAGTGAGCCAACAGAATGTGGAAATTATCGAACAATATCATTAAAATCACATTCAAGTAAAATTTTGCTGAAGATAATTCAAAAATGGTTGCAGCAGTACATTGACAGGGAAATTCCAGAAATTCAACTTGGATTCAGAAAGGGATGTGGGATGAATGATATCATTTCTGATGTCAGATGGATTTTGCTGAAAGCAAAGAATACCAGAAAGATGTTTTCTGTGTTTTATTGACTAGGAAAAGGCATTCAACTGTGTGGATCATAACACATTACAGATAACATTGTGTGGAATGGGAATTCCAGAATGCTTAATTGTGCTCATGAGGAACCTGTACATAGACCAAGGGACAGTCATTCCAATAGAACAAGAGGATACTGAATGGTTTAAAATCAGGACAGGTGTGTGTCAGGGTTGTATCTTTTCACCATATTTATTCAATCTGTATGCTGAACAAATAATCTGAGAAGCTGGACTGTAAGAAGAAGATGGCTTCAGCATTGGAGGAAGACTCATTACCCATTTGCAATATACAAATGCACAGCCTTGCTTGTTGAAAGTGAAGAAGACTTGGAGCACTTACTGATGAAGACCAAAGACTACAGTCTTTGGTATAGATTACATCTCAACATAAAGAAAACAAAAATCATCACAACTGGGATCAATAAGCAACAGCATGATAAATAGAGAAAAGATTGAAGTGGTCAGGGATTTCACTTTACTTGGATCCACAATCAACACACATGCAAACAGCAACCAAGAAATCATACGTTGTATTGCACTGGGCAAATCTGCAGCAAAAGACCTCTTTAAAGTGTTAAGGAGCAAAGATGTCACTCTGAAGACTAAGGTGTACCTAACCCAAGCCATGGTGTTTTCAGTCACCATATATGCATGTGAGAGCTGAATGATGAATAAGGAAGACTGGAGTAAAACTGATGCCTTTGAATTGTGGCATTGGTGAAGGATGCTGAAAATACCATGGACTTCCAAAAGAATGAAAAAATCTGTCCTAGAAGAAGTAGAGCTGGAATGCTCTTTAGAAAGGAGAATAGTAGACATTGTCTCATTTACTTTGGTCATGTTGTCAGAGCGACCATTCCCTGGAAAAGGTTATCTGGCTTGGTAAAGCAGAGGTCAGCGATAAAGGGGAAGACCCTCATTCAGATGGATTGACACAGTAGCTGCAATGATGGGTTCAAGCCTAACAAGGATTGTGAGGATGGCCCAGGGCCAGGCAGTGTTTTGTTCTGCCCTATGCAGGGTTGTTATGAGTTGGAGCCAAGTCTACCAAACCTAACTACAACAGCCATGCAGAGAAATGAAGTTGTGATGTATGCTACAATACGGATGAACATTGAAAAGTTTATGCTGAATGACAAAAATCAGTCAGGAAAGGGCAAATGATGTGTAATCATACTGTACAAAATACATAAAACAGGCAAATATAGAGACCTAAGTTAATTAATGGTTACCAGGGGTGGGAGGGAGAGGGAAAGAGGTTTAGGGGACACTAACTTGCTTCTGTTAAGGATAATGAAAATTTTGGAAATAAATAGTTGTGATGGTTGTACAATATGATAGATATAATTAATGTCACCGAATTGTGTGTGTGTGTGTATATATATATATATATATATATATTTACCACAATTTTAAAAAAAGGACTAACATGCATTCTTTATTGTGTGAAGTGACATGCCTCGTTAAAAATTATATTTCTATGTAAAAAGAAGAGAGGACCACTAACAGTCTGCCACATCAGGAAAATTTGTTTTCATGGAGCACTTCACAAATGTATGGTATTGTTGGTATAAATTAATCACTTTTCACAGTATTTTCACTATCATTAGTAACCGATGTCCAAGACATCCACCAGAAGGGTCTGAGAACTAGGGCTGGCAAAGTGATTTACCAAGGTATTATACAAACTAGAAAATAAAGGGTAGAATTAATGTTACTCAGTTTGAATGTAACCATTGCATTAATTCACTTGAAATCTTAAAAGGAGACAATTTTAAGGACTTGAACATAAAATTAAATGTGTAGTTTGCCCCCAATTCATTTTATTTTCTTAGAATACTCTCTGCTGTAAGTAACAAATGTCCCTGCTTAACTAATTTTACTTAATAAGGAAATTGATTTTATTTACTTAGTAAGGAAAATACACTCTGTTGTATAGAAAGAGTCTAGAGATGGGGTAGCTTCAAGGTCAGTTAATACACTGTTTCAGCAACATCATCAGAGACCTAAGTCCTTCTCATATTTATATCATCCTAAATATGTTGGCTTGTTCTCCTTGTGTTATGTTGCTCAATATTTTACTCTTAGTTTATTTTTCAAATTCTGTAAAGAGAAAATTTCTCCCTGTTCAAGTTCTGAAGTAATCAAAAACTAGTAAAAGGAGTTGGATTTGAATGTAAAAATTTAAACTTTTTTTATTTTTTAAACTTATAAAGATTAGGCTCGAAAATAAACCTTGTACTTATATATAACCAGACTCCCTAATACTGAAGCCCAGAACTTGATTTATCCACTGAAAGGCAGGACAGCCAGCTCACACATTCATCACTGATATAAAAAGGATGCACAGAAATTCGGTTTTGACTCTGGTATTTTGCCAAAAGGTCCAAAAGCTAGAAGCCTACTTTCACTGCATTTCTCACATCCTGGAAATTGTGGGTGATTAGAGACTGTGTGACCTCATAAGCTAAGAGCACAGCTATAAGCGTAACAGTGAGACAGTAATACCAACAAGAGATATGAGCAAGAGATGCCATTTTGATTTATCATTGATCTAAATAAATATCTGAGTATTCACTTCCAAATATGGGCAAGCAGTGTGGATTAAAATTGTGAAAAAACCCTTCTTAGCAAATTCTGTGAAGATAGCAGTGTTGGTAGTGACATAGTTTGTCAGTCTTCTGAAATCCCCCATAAAAAATTGACAAAATTAGAAAACAAAAACAATGAACAACACTTACAACAAAAGTGGATATCCACCAAACCCCATAGTGCAAGCGGTTAGGGTAGCTTTAAGGTCGCCAGCAGCCACTTACCCTACCAGTTGCCGTGGAGTAGATAGCAGCACTGTACAGGACAGAGTAGAACTCCCCACATGGTTTCCAAGACTGTAATCTTTACCAAAGCAGACTGCTTTATCTTTCTCCTTCAGAGTGGCTGGTGGGTTCCAATGCTGATCTTACTGGTTTGAGTGCTTAACCATCTACAGCTGTAAGACCTAACAATTGACAGCATCTGTGCAGGAGAAAGCACAGGAAAGCCATAGGACATCCGACAATGTGATGATAACCAAGACCTGTTGCTGCAAGTCCATTCTAACTCATGTCAACTCCACATGTGTAAGAGACACAAAAGGATCACCAGAGACTCACGGGAGGTGCCAATGGCCAATGCAAAAACCAAAAACCAAACCAAACTCACTGCCGTCTAGTTGGATCTGACTCATAGCGACCCCTCCTTGGGTTTCTGAGGCAGTATCTCTATGGAAGTAGATGCCCAATCTTCCTTCTGATGGGTGGCTGGTGGCTTTGAACCATCAGCCTTCTGGTTAGCAGTCAAATGCCTTAGGCACTGCACCACCAAAGCCCCTAAAGACTGTCCTTTTCCTTTGCTCGTAATGCAAAAGGTAGTAAGCAGGGCTGACTGATTGGGCAGCATAGCCTTCCCACCTTACTGACAGGGCCCCACACTCAGAAAAACCTGTGGGAGCTGAATCAAAATGGACCAGGAAGGGACAACAGAGATGAAGAAGAAAGACTGCCCAGATAAAAGTGGGCAGGCAAATAGAGCCAGTAAGACTAAAAGCAAAACAAATAAAACCTCTATTTTTTTTTTTTTTAAGCCCTAAACAAAGACAAACAATAGGAGATTTTAGAACAACATCTTCTTGTGATAATCAGGAAAACAAACTCACATAAAAATGAGTAACAAAAAAGTGTCAAGGCCAGATTCCATACAAACATGTCATCAATAAAAAGTCCTATTTGGAAAAATTTACACATCTTATAAGTATGAATTTTGCCAATTTAAAATTTAATGAAGACAGAAAAATTTTAAATCTTAATAAATTACATTCAAGTCAAACATAATAGAAAAGGCAGAAGAATGGAAAATGGAATACATTGTTAAAAGAATAAATATGTCTTTAAGACATATTTGATTTCACCAATAAAATTTCAAAAATGAGACTGCTAATTAAAACAGTTATAATAATTTACAACTAATTATTTTTCAGATATATTCTTGATTTGCAATTTTTCTCTCTTAGAGTTTTGGCCTTGGCTATAGCCAAATATTGACATTAACTCTTGGCCATTTAGCACTTGGAAAAACTGCGTATTTAGTATAACTCTAACTTATTGATAGAAAGGAGAACACAGACTCTCACTGAGTAGCTTCCTCCCAAAGGAAGGATGAGAAAGAGAGAGTAGATTATATGTTGTTGTTGTTGTTGTTGTTTGCCGTCGAGTCGGCCCCGACTCATAGCGACCCCTCCTTGGGTTTCCGAGGCAGTATCACTACGGAAGTAGGATTGCCCAACCTTCCTTCCGAGGAGTGGCTGGTGGGTTTGAACCGCCTGCCTTCTGGTTAGCAGTCAAGTGCCTTAGCCACTATGCTACCAGAGCTCCCAGATTATATAGGCTCAGCTATTTCTAGACTCATTTATGAGATTAAGTTTGTGTCTATTGTTGCTTAACAAATTACCTGAAAACGTATTGCCTTAAAACAAGAAATATTTTCTCTATTCACAATACTGTGGGTCAGCAATTTTCACTGGACTCAGCTGGGAGGTCTTTCAGCTGGTTTTGTCCAGGTCACACATGTAGCTGCTGCCATCTGCAGTTGATTCAGTCCAGATGGTCTAAGGTGGACTCTTCTGCAGTTCTGGTGGTTGATTTTGGCTGTTGGCTGAGCCTTTCTCTCCATGTGGTCTCTCATCCCTAAGCAGTTCAGTGTAGCTTCTTCCTGTGGGGACAGCATTCAAGAGGGCTAGAGCAGAAGCTGCTAGGCTACTCTGGGTGGAACTTCACAGGTTTGTATTGGTTTTATTAGTCAAAGCAAGCCACAAGGCCATCCATATTGAAAGAGTGGAGAAATTAACACCACTCTTGATGGGACGAGTGATAAAGTCATATTATAAAGGGACTATGGTGGGAGAAATTATTGTGACTTTCTTTGCAAACAATTTTCTGCAAAATCCACCTTCTTTTTCTTGGAAAGAATGAGTAAAGGGGCAGAGAGAGGCCAGGTGTACAACAGTATTGGGGCTTCTCCACATGGAAGGAAATATCAGGATTGAAGAAGTATCCTTTCCACTTATCCTACAAACAAAAAACACTGTAAAACAGAGGATTCCTAACTAAACAAACAAATAAACCTCCCCTTCCATGACACAAGATCAGAAACAAAACAAAATAAACTTACCTATTAGTAGCAATTACAGACATTTGCAGAAAATAACAGTAACTCTAATATTCTTTCCATATATCTTTTAATCTTTAAAGACATGATCATAAATGTATTGAGTAGTGATCCTACATTTTTAGATTATAATTTCTTGTTAAACATTGACATAGTTACAGAAAGATTACATACATTTTTCTTGTGATGTAAGAAAAAAGTAAAAAGTATATATATTAGGCAGTGAACTGAGATTTTTATATTATAGTTTATTGCTAATTACTGGTACAATTAAGGAAAGTTTCAGACTCACTTTTTCTGCTGATGTATTTATAAATTTGATGATTCTTCTGTTTTTAGATGGTTTAAAAGATGGTATCATACCAAACAGTGATGGTGGATAATTTTAACCATGATTCATGTAGCCTTTGCAGCCATGGGAGCAATGCAGCTTCTTATTAATAAGAAAGGCTGCCAACCCATCAAAACCTCATAGATTCGAGTTCTAATGAATAAAATGGAAAACAGCCACCTGCCTCATTGACTGTGTCAGTGGCAAGTGAAGGAGGGAATGTGAGGGCACATAAAACCAAAAAAAAAAAAGAAGAAACTCCAAACCCATTGCCTGGGAGTCGATTCCAAGAACTCTACAGGACAGAGTAGAACTGTCTCATAGGGTTTCAATCTCATCTCATAGGATGCAACCTTTAGGGAAATCGACTGCCATATCTTTCTCTTGTGCAGCAGCTGGTGGGTTTGAACTGCCCACTCAGCAAGCAATTAATCACTGCACCATGGCTCCATGAAGGCACATGAGGGAATCCAAACACTCTGCCATGTGTGAGTTCAAAGACAGCCAGGACATTTGCTCAACAAACACTCCAAACTTTTCCCTTTGGGAGAGTCCAGCATTCAGTGCCTTCGGTTTCTCAGTGCCAAGGTTTTGCTATTTCATGATCTTGTCACAATGGTGGCTTCTCCTCTATACATTTTGCCGTCTGCCTTTGAATCAAGGCAAGCTGTAAGGTAGGAAAAAAGAGCTCAAGGTGTGTGCCAAGGGAAAAAAGACCCCATATTCAAGCATATTCTATAGAGACCCTTTTATTAAGCCTTAGACAGAACAAAGACAATCATCCAGCATGAGGGAAACCCTCAGCATGTACACAATATAAAAGCCGAATGGAGTCCACTGATTCACAGCCATGGGGCTAATTTTACACGATTGAAAACAAAGGAAATAATAGTAAAATCGTGATTGGTGGTAAATTAATTCATCATTGTCACAGGCAGAATTACCGAAGTAGGGAAAGGACCATGACTGGGATAATACACAACTGAAGATTAAAAAGGGGTACAGGATGGGTTCTGGGGCTTGACCACCTGGCAATGTGGTGGACCAGTTATGACTTATGACTATGTGGCCCTGAGTAATGGTCACAAAGCAGTTACAAGACAATACCAGGACCCTAATATTTAATTTAAACTAGATAACACGTGGCTATTTTCAATAAATCATCAAGGATGCACCCAGGCAAGTTTTCTAGTTCATGTCAGTATAATCTACTTTGAATTACACTCTTCCTGAGGACAAACTGTCCCTCCCTAGATCTGTCCTTGACTTGTCTATGCATAACCACATTGCTGGTTTAATGGTCAGAAAGAACTCAAATGACATCTGAAGTTATGTCAAGACTTAAAATAGAGTTAGGGCTCTCACTATATACTGCAACCTTCCATGGACCACGTGCTTTAGAATTTAAGCTCCAATACAGAGGGAAAATACAAAAGCCACTGTATCATACATAACCTTTTCCTCCGTGGGAATGTCCTACACTCCAGCTCCCCTAGCAGGGAGTGAGAGGTAAGGAGTGAAACCCAAAGGAACTTCTAGTATTTCAGGTTGTATGCAGGAATGTCCCAGGAAGACCAGCCTATCTACAGTTTCTCTTCCTTTTCACTGTCAGTAATGATGCGCAATGGATTTCTCGCTCTCTCTCTCTCTCCACCCTTGTCTTCTTTCTCCTTTCTTCCTTGCATTCCTTTTCCCCTTCCTTCCTCTCTACTTTTCTTTTTAATTTTCCCATCACTCTTCACAGTGAAACTTGGCGAAAATCTTGGTAGTGAAAGTTGGCAAGAAAGTTGGCACTAAACAAGAAACTTGGCACATGTTCACACAGTTCAGAGACATTCATAAAAGCCTGCCCCCCCCCCCACACACACACAACAAAAGCCATTTCAATCATGAAATCTGTTGGAATTGTGATTTGGAACATCTTTGAAAGAATGTGAAAATTTTTGAATTGTGCATGTCTTTTATTTAGGGTATTTGAAGTGTTTGCATGTGTGCATGGTCACCAGCACGCACATACATATAAACTTTTTTAAAAAACTTTTCTAAGTCTTAGAGTATCATAGCTGTTGTTGTTGTTATGTGCCGTCGAGTCGGCCCCGACTCATAGCGACCCCTCCTTGGGTTTCCGA
>NW_006921749.1:2087877-2092687 GCF_000298275.1 Orycteropus afer afer | reverse complement strand
AAATTTATGTAGCATATCTGTATTTAAATAGAATCAGAGGGGAAAAAAGCCCCAATAAGAGAAGCCAAGGGAAGGTGAGAACTTCCAAATACCATAGAGAAGACTCCTAATTGACTAGATCATTCTTACTCACGAACAGATACTGAGAGGAACTGAGGAAAACGATCTTGTTGGTAAATATTTAAGCAACGGGATGATAAAGTACTGTGTTCATGAGTTTTTATGTTCACTTTGAGGAGTTATTTTCTAATAATATTTAAGAAAGTTCTGGTACAAACTCATCAAAATCTTTATCTTCCTGCATTAGGCAAAGTATTGCATACTCTTGAGTCTCTAGCATGAGTGTTTCTAATCTCTGTCTCTTCATGTAGTTAACAGAGAGAGACTAAAGTGCTTTTTGGATCAATTGCAATCCAAATCAGTTTAATTCCAATTCAGCTGCACATGCAGTACTTCTTCCTGTGATCCTAACCACCAATGCTAGGTCAGATGTCACAAATTAAAATGGCACAGTCCTCCAAATTCCCAAGTCTGACCAAGACCTCAGATGCAAACCACAAGCTCGGGGTCCCCATGACATCCTCTCCTCTTGTACACTGAGTACAAATGTTGGGGTTCCATCTATCCCATCAGGATGCCACCAATAAGATCAGGGGTTTTCAGGTCCCTTCACTTCTTACATATTGTCTCCCATTACTACCTTGGGTTTGATAATTTGCTAGAAAGACACAGAACTCAGTAAAGCATTATGCTTATGATTACAGTTTTATTATAGCAAAAAGGATACAAATGATGAGACACATAGAGGTAGATCTTTCTGGCATGTCCAGCCTTCACTGAGTAATCTAATTAACATAATCTCTTAGGCAGGTTATCTGAACCTAGTCAAAGACACTTCAATCACTGGGGAAATTTCAAGGTTTTGGAGGTTATTTCTCAGGAATCAAGGACAAAGGTCAAATTCTTTGGGTAATGTTAACCTACAGACACCCACACTAACTTTTTAATAATAATGATAATAATACAAATTAGAATAATGATGATGATGTAAAGAAACCATAGATTCAAAAGAACTATTGATCATATTATACCTTCAAGCTATCATTTTATTTCCTTCTTTTAATGTCAGTCTTCTTATATGCCATTTCCTTACCATCTGTCATCTAATTAATATCTCAAAATTTAGCTCTTCTGATATTTCATCTTCACTCTATGGAAAATTCAAGATCACCAGAAACTTCCTTGGTTCACTCTGGGCAGCACTTGATAATTTAAAGAGATCTTGTGGTTTTTCTCTTTCGTTGAGTACGCACCATTTTATTGTCCTCCCACTCCTCTGTTTTGTCTCTCATCATTCAACTTCTGCCTCAACTCCGTTTCAGTGGTGGTTACTGCCTAAGGAGCTGTCTGTCCACAGGCTCTGCTTTTCATAATCTCCACTCTCACTGAATGATTTTATCAACAAGTATCTTTATGTAGATACCTCCTAAAACTTTCTTTCCAGACCAGATCATTCTTCAGATTCTGGTTGCAAAGTTGCTCCATTTGAATATCGACTTCCATTTGAATATCTAATAGACACTGCAGTCTCAATGAACTGAAATTCATCATCTTCCCCAAATACAATGTACCTGTGAAGCTTTCAAACTTTTGAACCATCTTTGATTCTTCCTTATCTCCCCACATCAAGTCAGATACAAAGACATGTCAATTCTTCCTTTCTCAAGTATCTCAATGTGTCATCTCCTTTCCTTCCCTCCAATTCTACTATCGCTACACTTTTCATTGCATTCTTAGATTATCACAATTTTCTCAACTCCAGTTTTTCCTCCAGTCTCAAACTATTTTTCATATGACTATCAAATTGTTATTCTTAAATAACTTTCATCATGTCATTGCCCACCTTAAGGACATACATGACTTCTCAATTTTAATAGGAAAATAGATAATTGCCTTAGCTTTGCATTCTAAGATCAGGATTTCTAAGATTGGATTTAATTTTGCCTTTGAATCTGTCTACAACTATTTTTTTAGCATTAATTTTTATTAAAATAAAAAGAAGCTAGTGATTGTTCTTGAAAGCACATGTTGTTTTAAGCCCCAGCATTCGCTCCCCATCCTCCCCTCCTCTCTTCTTTAAAACATTTCCATGGTTTCCTTCTGGCATATCAACATTTGTCTCATTATTAATACACTTGTTTTCCAAGGTTTTATGTTCAACTCTAGGAATACAACCTAAGTGTGGCCAGTCAATGCACCAAATCCTCTTGGCCACAATAATTGTTTCAAGGATGGTCATAGGACCCATATTTGTTCAATTTTGTTGACTTCCAGGACTTGTAAGGATGTTCCTGAGAAAAGTCAGGTTAGGTTAGTCTAGGCTACAACAGCAAATATATATCTCGGTAGTTTAATCCAATTAAGTTTATTTCTTGCTCATGTCACAGTCTGATGTGGGCTGGGAAGTTCACAGTCAAGAATCCAAGTGGTGAATGAGTGATCTAGTACCTTTTCTACCATCTTAAATACTGGTGTATGTGAAAGGAAAAGAGAACATGTCAATCACGAATGCTCTGCAGCCATTTTCATTTATTTATTTCTACTGGGCAGAACTTAATCACATGGCTTCAACCTTGCTGCAAGAGAGGCTGGGAAATACAGTACACCTGTGTGCCCAGGTAACATAGTTCACCTGTGTGCCCAGGAAGGAGAAAATGAAACAAGATTTTTGTAAACATATAGGATCCTTCCTGCCACCCTGGGGGTGGGATGGTATAGGGGAAGGTAATTAATTTAATTCTCAGATGATAGAATTTCTTCTGTATGTAGAGAGAACACACCTTCCACTGTGCCATTTTAAGTCATCAGACATGCTCCTAAGGAGAGAAGGATATTTATTCACTTGTTAAACAGTTAGTGTCTTCTATGTGCTGACATGGTTCTCAGTATTAAAAATACAAAAAGTGAACAAAAGAGCTAAAAAATTCTTTGTTTAGGGCCCAAGGGACTACTGGACCATGCCAAAGAGCACAGAAACTGTGGACAAAGATGGGCATAGGGAAGATAGATGGGTTCTTGCACCTCAGTGAAAGACCTAACCTCAGTGATGCTTTATAAACATTCAGGTAGGTTTGAGAAAGCCCATAAATACCAGAACATGTGACCCAATTTCTCTGGTGACTGAGCGAAAAGCTGCACCAATCACCACTAAGTGATAGTGACCCAAAGAAGAGTTCGAGAAGGGTGGAGACAGATAGGACTCATGGCTCCTCACAGATAGCTGTGGAATTTGTCAAACTGGAAGCTCCCAAGGTACCCCAATAAAAGATCATAGAGATAATGAAAATCTTTGTAGACTGGCTAAACTCAGAGTCAAGGCCATGTGAGCCATGATTTTGACATTAAAGGGAAGTGGTTGGAATAATGAATGGGCTTCAGCATGTATGTCAGCACTTAACCCCCCAAAATGAGATGAATCTTTTGCACCTTGGTAGCCATCATTTCAGGAAGCACAAAGACCAGCTGCTTCACTGTGGATATCAATGAGAATAGAAGGGATGACACATTCATCTCCCTCAAATCTCCATCCTGCCAAAAGGGAATGTAAGGTACATTCTGTGCCCAACTGTAGAGGAGCAGCCAGAGGGAAAAGAACTCTGACAACCTGATCACTTTAAACAGATGGAGCAGTCACCTGAAGTGTTTGTTGAACTTCCTACTGTTGCCATCTTGAAATTTTTAATAATTTTTGAACAACGAATTTTCATTTTTCACTGGGCTCTGAAAATTATGTTGCTAGTCCTTCTTATTACAATGTTCTAAATTTACTTAAAGATTAACTTATAATTTAGTTTCTTTATTGTTTAGAAAGTAGGGTCATGAAGAAACTTAGATGATCTGTGCAGATATAAATAAATACTTTTGCAGAACAGCTTGAGTGTAGTGAGAACAATTTGACCTTGTCAGAAGCACATCTGAAAGTGTTATCCTCCATTACCAACCTATATGACTCATGAATCTCAAGGCTCTCTCCATCTTCTGTTCTTGATCTCTACCCCCATTCTAGAGCAGCAGCATACTTGTTTATTCAACCCCTGGACCTCATCATAAGATACCAGAATTTACACTGAACCTTAAGTCACAATCTTTTTACTTTCATACCTCTCCCAGCACCCCACATGTATGGAAATTGCTCTTCCCCTTGGACCTCCAATCACTCAGCTTCAGTCATTACTGGCCTCTGTGGTCAGGGTAGCTTACTAGACTTCAAGTCTCAATACTCACAGTCAAGTAGGAGATGAAGCCTGACTTGTTCCCTTGGCATATATGTCAATTATATACTTATATACATATATACAGGAGCTCTGGTAGCGTAGTGCCTAAGGCACTTGACTGCTCACCAGAAGGCTGGCGGTTCAAACCCACCAGCCACTCCTCGGAAGGAAGGTGGGGCAATCTACTTCCAGAGTGATACTGCCTCGGAAACCCAAGGAGGGGTCGCTATGAGTTGGGTCCACCTCAATGGCACATAACAACTGGAAAACAGAACTTCTTGAGAAAAACGTAATGTATTATCTTGCTTTGTTTTCCTAAAACTTAGCATTGTGGCCAGTAGAAAGTAGAAGCTCAAAAACAGCTGTGGAATTAAACTTCAACGATCTCTTAAGCCCTCAATTCTAACCTTTATGCTCATTGGAAGACCTCCTCTATTACGTCTCAGAGAAAATTAGTCATGGGACAAGATACATATGCAAGATACACACACTTCCACCCTCCTCTCATATCCTAGGAGTGGGGGCTTCCTAAAGCT
>NW_006921749.1:2068792-2086814 GCF_000298275.1 Orycteropus afer afer | reverse complement strand
ATTCTTATAACTTTAAGACATAGTGGGGAACAGAATAAGGGATGAGTCAATAGTAAAAGTTCAAAGGAAGCAATTGGGGAGAACTACAATTATTAAGAAATTCTGGAAAAAATGACCCTAATAATTCCATGTATTTACACCATTATTCAGAATGACTGGTAAGGAAGGAATTGTTAAATCTTTGAGGCTGAATCAAAAAAGAAATTTTCCCAGCTTAGCTAGCAAATAAAAATTGTTATTGATTTTAATAACACAGTTGGAGTTGAGACATCAATTTCCTTTCTAAATTCTTATAAGTATTGGGAGTTAGATTTCAGTGTGTAAAAAATGTAATATTTTTTGGCTAAGCCAGAGAGAGAAAAAGAGTTATATTTGACACCACTTAATATGGGACTGGGAGCTCTGCCAGAGTAGTGCCTAAGGCACTTGACTGCTAACCAAAAGGCTGGTGGTTCAAACCCACCAGCCACTCCTCAGAAGCAAGATTGGGCAATCTACTGCCATAGTGATACAGCCTTGGAAACCTAAGGAGGGGTTGCTATGAGTCGGGTCCGACTCGACTGCACATAACAACAAGAACAATATGGGACTAGTCAATTTATTCTGACAAGATTGAAAATATCATATGTGGGAAAGATCCCTCTGCAGGGATTATCTGGTCATCCTACATGATCTTAGATATTTCCCTGAAAAGTCCCAACAGTGACTCTGCTCCTATCCTAATTTTTGAGGCAGAAGTCTAATGTCTTTATCTCCCATGGAGAAAAATGTTTATAGACAAAAGAAAGGGCAAATTAAGCCAAACCCAACATCAATTTGGAAAGTTAGGAATTATGTAGCACGATACATTATTTCTTTGTGTGAACTAATTTTAGTACCTCCCTCTCCCTAAAATAAAGAAAGGAAAAGGATGAGAAAAAGAAAGAGGAAGAGGAGGAGGAGAAGGAAGGGAAAGAGGATAAGGAGGAAGATGATGATGAGGAGAGCAAGGAGAAGGAGACGAAAGAGGAGGAAAGCAAGAAGAGAAGGAGGAGGAGAAGAAATGAAACTGTGTGAACAATAGGTCTTCTACCCACTCCTACCTCCCCTCAAAAACCTCTAGAACAAAAACCAGGACATCCGTCCAGGATGAATCAATACGGCGGCCAAGCCCTTTTCTAGTAAAATAGTATTCAGTTGAAAGAAAATCAACCACAAGGGTTTTTTTTTTTTTTTTTTTTTTTCTCTCTGTTTTTTTATAACTTATGATTCGTATACCGTCTATTTGAAAGCCTCATTTAAACTTTCTATAGTGAATCATCCTCTTGTATCTTCTCTTAGTTAAGTTAGTGAATCACTCTTTTAAAACATCTTAAGTACTTAATGTTTCTTAGCATTCAACAGTTAATAAATTTGCTAAATGATATTATTTCTTAATGCTGTGAAATATCTATAAGATAAACATTTTCTATAGAATTGAATAGGTATTTAAATAAGACAAAAAAACTGTCTGATTTTTGACATTCAAGGAAATATGTTGAGAGTTGACAAGATCCATAAACAGAGTAACATATTATAAAAAGCCCTGAACTTGAAATCAAAGGATGTAGGTCTTAGTCCTAGTTGTCATTTCCAACATAGTCTTCAGCAAAGCTTTTTGATATCTCTGAACTTCAGTTATCAACTTGTCTCTAATATCTAAAGATTATTATGAATATTATATGAGTGATATTTATGGAGAATAACTCTATAATGCTTGGCATAGAGAGAATTTATCTACATTGGTGAGATTTAGAGAAGAGTAAAATCAATAACTATCATCCATCTGCCAGTTTGTCATACGTACCGGCTTGCATGTTACTGTGATATTGGAAGCTGTTGTACCAGTATTTCACATACCAGCAGGGTCATCCATGGTGGACAGGTTTCATCTGAGTTTCCAGACTAAGACACACTAGGAAGAAAGGCCTGGCAAACTACTTCTGAAATTTAGCAAATGAAAACCCTATAGATCACAACAGAATATTGTCTGATACAGTGCTAGAAAATGAGCCCCTTAGGTTGGAAGGAACCCAACATATACTGTGGCTACGACAAAGGACTCGAGCATACCGATGATCATGAAAATGATGCAGGCCTGGGCAATATTTTGTTGTGCTGTTCAAGGGGTGGCCATGAGTCAGAGCCAACTTGACAGCAACCGTCAACAACAGAATCTATCATTTCATATATATAAAAAATCCATGGTGGAAAGATGTAATAGAGAGTCAAGAGGACATTGCAAGACTTGGCCCAGGATTCCAGGGCATAAAAACCAGATCACCACTCTGAGCTAACAGGAAGGAAGGGCTATGGTCCAGTTAGTAAGGGTTTTCCCTTCATACCAACTCAGGGAGAAGGGTTTGGGAAGCATAACTGCAGAATGTGGTTGGACAGAATAAGAAGTCTCCACTAGGAAAGACCACCTTTCCTGAAGGTTTGTGTTCTCTCTTATACCAGATGACAGAATTGATCCCAGTAGCTGTGGGGCAGATGCAGAATCTTTGGGAGCCTTTCTTCTAAGGGACTCTCAGCATTTACAAGAATGCTGTCCTTGGAAAGTGTAGTTCTTGATATTAGCAAAACCATGTGTGAATAAAAATGAAAATCTCTCTGAACTGCTGCTAGGAGTATATATGTAAAGGACTTTGACAATGTTTGGTACCCAGCAGAGTAAGCTCTCACTAAATGATAACCGTCATTATGTTTACTGTTAGCACTGTAATCATTACATAGGTGAAGGAGGTCAGCAAAATTAAAATTCATGGAAGAGAAAGGACTTCTGTGGATTATTTCTGAATTAACTCTAGAAAAGAATCAGAAACACTTGTCTCTGAATGAGCAACACATAATCATATTCCTCTGGGGGCCTCAAAATTGATGTAGCTCAGAGGATTCATCTGAATTATGAATGGAGGTGAGGCAGGGAAGCCAGCAATCTGAGGCTTCTAGAGCTGCCTGGGGTAAGGGCTGATGACTCTCCCCAAGCACATGCTGACCCAGCGTGCAAGGCTATGTGTGCTCATATAAAGGAGTATGGGATTATGATAAAGCATGTAATCTACACATACTCATTCATTAATCTTGTTTCAAGTAGAAATACTAGGAATGGGAATTAATAATCCCTCTAGAGTCCAGGTACTGAGCTCAGTACTTTATCTATTTTAACTTATTTGGTACTCAACAATCTTGTGGGGTAAGTGTCCTGAAGCCCATTTTACATCTGAGGAGACAGGTTTACAGTGAGCACAAGTGATTTTTCCTAGTTGATGCTGAAACTGAGATTGAATTCTAGGCCAGTCTGTCCCCACATCCACGCATTTTCCTCCACACCATATAATTTTGATTGTATAGGCTCTTTTCTGTGGCTTCATTTCCTTGACACCATTATTTCCCAAGCATTCCTCTATTTAGAAACACATTTTATTTTCTATTGTGCTTTGCAGTCAAACTGTCCACTTGCAAACACTGACGCAATTGTTTTGAAGTGGTTTCCTCGTGATTGTTGTTTATAGTTACTGGGAAGTATGTTGCTTCTAAGAGTACTGGTGAATATCTGTAATCACATATATTTAAGTAGTCTGCACTTTCTTTGGCCGCAAACCACTTGTGCCACCAAACTGAAGAAGCAGCAAAGGAAAACCAAGTGTTCAATACAGTACAAGTGTTACATGCCCCAAACCAGAATTTCTTGCTTTATCTCTGGTGAATACTCCTCTAAAACATGGAGTTCTTCACTGTTCTATGTATTTAGATAGATCATACCTCATACACACAATAACATCAAGCATATTTCCCATTCACAAAGTTGGATAAGTTTTCTTCATTTAAATAATGCATCTAAACTTAGTCTGTTAAAATACGTACTATAGTGCTGATGGCTTCTACAAGTCTGTGTGCCATAAATATGAAAAATGCAACTAAGCAGAAGAAAGTAGATTCTAGTTAAATGGGCAAAGTTCATATCCTTTAAAGAAAAAATGAAGACGAAAGTGAAATTTGGACCATCTTATTATTGTTTTTCATTAACTCTTGTTTCCACATTATAAAGAATTAGTTGGAAAGAAACTGTCCTTTAAACATTCTGTAACTTCAAATGCATTCATCTTTAATTAGAAATATTTCCAGTTAACTAAAATTAGGTCATAGTAAACTTTCCAAAATATTACACTTAAAGTTTTGGCTAACATTTGACATCTCCATGACTTGCCTATGCAAGATGAAGAATAATCTTACCATAAATGTCAACAAGTTTTTATTCAGAAAAAAAATACTGTAGTTCCCAGTTCTTCCTTTACATGTTCGTAAAAGAATTAGTCTTTGAGAGAAATGATGAAGCAACGTAATGAGTCGTTTTCCAGGCAATCACCCACTCCTTTCTCTGATGGTTGGGAGTTTTAGAATTTTACAAGTGAAAACCTCACATTTTCTTATTAGTACAAAATCTGGATTTTGAACATTGAGGCTCAAAGCAGCAGAGTGTTGTTGGAAAAGGGTGAGATGCTAGAAACCATTCTACCCCTTTCATTTCAGTGACTTCCCACCAGTTTTTTTTTTTTTTTTCACTGATGTTGTATATGCTATAGGAGTCCGCCTTCACAACTTTCCACTTGCGTGGAATTCCATCTGTTTAATCAAACCGAAACAAAAGGTAGTGTCAAGGTCCTTGTACCTTAAAAGATTTCCTGACTGATATATTATCTTGTTAACCCATTGCATCATTCAGAAGAATAAATACCCCAGCACAGCACACAGGAAATGTAACAAAAAAAAAAAAAAGAAGAAGAAAAGAAAGAAATAGAAAAATATTAAGATATGTATATGTGTATATCTCTCTCTCTTGCTCTCTCGCTCTCTCTCTCTCTCACAAAATCTATGTATTTTTAGAAGAAAAAACCAGTGTGATGTCCTGGCCATGCCAAGTGTATTTAGAACCATAAAGTTTCTCAATGAAGATTTGGGTTTTTATTATTTTTGAAATAATAAATTATGATATAATGCAAGATTTGTGGTAGAATTGTATAGTAGTGAAAATATGTTGCAGAAAGGATATTTGTATGTGTTGTTAGAATGTCTGGGTGTATAGTAGAGCTGACAAAGGACAGGGTTGTTGTGACTTCTTGGCCGTAGCCAGCTACCCAAAAGGAGTGAGCAGCTGGACCTATGGGCTCAGGACCATAGGCACAGGGGACATCAAGCTCAATTGGCATAACATACTACACAAAAAATATTGTTCTACATCCTACTTTGGTGAGCAGCAACTGGGGTCTTAAGAAGCTTGCAAGCAGCCATCTAGATGCAAGGATGGGTCTCTCCTCATTCAGAGCAGAGAAGAATGAAGAAAACCAAAGACACATGGAAACAATTAGTCCAAGGGACTAGTAGATTATATGATCATCAGTCTATATGACAATGAGACCAGAAGAACTAGAATGTGCCTGGCTACCGCTGTCAACCACTCAGAAGGAGAGACATGCAGGAGATCCTGGATAGAGTGGGAGAACAATGTGCAACAAAACTCAAAATCATAAAAAATGGTCAGGTTTGCTGGTCTGATAGAGCCTGATGAGACCCTTGAGACTATGACTTCTAGTTACCCTTCAGGTCTGGAACAGAATTCACTCCTGTGGCTTTCAACCAAACCATAGACAGGCATATGAGGTGAACATTTACATCAGGTAGATACACTCCTTGTAGTGATCAATCCTGGGAGAACAGAAGGGCAGTGTTTACACTGGAAGACAAGGGGGAGAGGAGAGCAGGAGTGCATGGGAGAGAAGGGCACAGGGAAGAGGTAACTACAGGGAGGAAGTGGGAAGAGAGTTGCTACATTATTGGGAATTGCAGTTAATATCATGAAACAAAATGTGTATGAACTGCTGTATGGAAAATGAATTTGCTCTGTAAACTTTCACCCAAATCACAATAAAAATTAAAGAAAGAAAATATGTAGCAGAGTTCCAAATCTATTCATAGTACACTAAGAAGTGCAAAGAGAATGTAGCTTCTACATTTCTCTATAGTTGATATCATCCTCCCAGTAAGCCCCCAGCCCTCTGGATAGATACATGAACAAATAATTCATGGTTTAGGCAGTATCTTTTTGGTTTAAATTTTCACCTGTTCAAAAACAGCATCCAATCAGAACTTTTTTAAATGATTGCTTTTGGGAGATTTATTTATTTCTGTGAATAAATGTTCAGGCTTTCAGAGTTCTGTCTCCTGACTCTTCTGCATGTGTGAGTGGATTTACTTTGCTCTTTGGGCACTGTGATGTCCTGGCCATGCACTGACTAGTGTCATCTGAGATATGACTACCCTGCTTTAGCCTCTGGGCTTTTTCCTGGTTTTTGTTTTTTGAAGTCTGAGGCTAGTGAAACTGGTGATCTGGGCTCTCTCAGTTTGGTCTTGTTCACTGGATTCTCTCTGGGGATTTGGCCCCATCTGGGGTCTTTTTGTCACTGTGTATATCTCCCTGATGATTGGCTGCAACCTAGCTTCAGAAACACTTTGGCTTTCCTAGTGATTTCTTCCAAGTTGGACACCAGCACAACCTGCTCCTTTCTGCAGCCTTCCTACTGCTAGCAGGAACTTCTGAACACTGTGTCATCTGAGTGTCAAGGGCCATTCAACATGACCAGCGCAAACCTTCTGCCTAAATGCAGAACAGTAGCCCAAGATGCACTGCAAGCTAGTCTCCTACTGTCACCAATGGGAAAGGGGTGCTTAGTTCAACTAGGAGAACTTCCCCTCTGCGATAGGATAGGGGTCTCTCCTCACCTGCCTCTCTTCACTCACTGTACTCCTTTACAACTTTTATTCTCAATCCTCAGCCTTGGCAATCTTTATTCCCTTACCCAGAACCTCGTTATTGAATCTAGCTAGATCAGATTCTTCCTATATTAATAGGATAAAAAGTAGTTTAAAAAAAGAATTTTCTTTTTGCAATGAAACCAGGCTCTATTGCTTCAACTAAATCTAACCAAAGCAAAACATACAGAACCTTTTGGTTTTCCAAAGCTGAACAACAAATATTTTTCTTCACACTTCTGCCACAAAAAGTTCCTATCCACACACCCTTACCTCACAATGTTTCCCAGAGCTAACCAAGAAAGTAGATGAATACATTCCCAAATGATGTTATGCACATTCTGAGGACAAAAGGAAATGCAATCTCAAGGGTCCCCTACGCTAATAAAATCAATAAGGCCATCATGTTTTATTCTGAAAATTAGCAAGCCTTAAAATTGGAGAGATCTGTATTTATGGTCATTGAACCAAGTCTAGCATTTATGTGGCAACAACAGAGAGGAGGCTTTCAAAAATTTGGCATCTGATGGAATTGTTTTTCATCTCATTTTGTAGGATTATTTTCCTCTTTAATTTCTTGTTTGGGTATCCTAAGATAGCTTAATGACTTAATCTATATTAATAAAATATCAATTCAATGATTTTAATCAATAAGACTTCAAAATAATTTAACACACCACACTGCATTTGGGAGACAATTTCAGACTTTGACACTGAAATAAGATTTAATATTTCATTCTCTTGAGCTCAATATGAGGCTTTAGGTAAATTCCTGAGACTCTATACATAATTACCTTGTGAAAACAAACAAAAACCAGCCATTAAAACAACAACTAAAAAATCCCCCACACAGTCTGTCCTTTTATTCTCTATATAACTCTTGAACCCAGAATTTTTTCAAGAGTTCCAGAACCCTCTGGAATTGTATGTAATATTTTGTATCTACGTTTTTATGGCAGAAAAGTTCATAGCTTTTATTAACTTCTAAAATTGGAGATTGTGACTCCCAAACAGGTTTTGAATTACTTCCATGTTTTATGCCTAATATTATTGAGTGGCCATGGGTGCTCTGGTGGTGCAGTGGTTAAAGCTGGCTGCTAATCAAAAGGTCAGCAGTTAGAACCCATCAGCTGCTCCATGGGAGAAAGATGAAGCAGTCTGCTTCCATAAAGATTTGTAACCTTGAAAACTCTATAGGGCATATCTACTCTGCCCTATTGGGCCACTATGAGTCAGAATTGACTCAATGGCAGTGGGTTTGGTTGGTTATTGAGTGGCCATAATTATTGAAAGAAATAGAAAGAATATAAAAGATAAGTTTCACTTTGCAATGAAATGTATAAGTTAAAATAGATTCTTATTATGAATAATAATGAATAAATTTTTAACCTATTAAAGGCAAATAGCAGTGTAGTTATATAATTTTTCCTTCATACAAAAAAAGTAAAACCAAATGGATTCATTCTCATCTTTTCCAGCCTTTTATTGTTGACTGGACAAAATCTAAATTCCTTAGTACAACACATCATGCCTTTTACACTCTGATCCTGCTCAACCTTTTTGTATTTGTCTCTTACTTTGCCCTCACTCTATCTTCCAGTCAAACCCAACTATTCATGGTGCCCTGAAACTCCCATGCCTTTCAAACCTCCCTACCTTTGCACAAGAGGGCATTGGTGATTCACTGGTAGAATTCTTGCCTACCATGCAGGAGACCAGGGTTGAATTCTCAGACAATGCACCTCATGCACAGTCACCACCTGTCTGTCAGTGGAAGCTCACCTGTTGCTATGATGCTAAATAGTTTTCAGCAAAGCTTCCTGACTAAAATAGACTAAGAAGAAAGACCTGGTTATCTACTTCTAGAAATCAGCCAATGAAAATCCTTTGAATCACAATATTCCAATGCCCCACTGATCATGGGGATGGCATAGGAAGGAGCATAATTGCATTGTTCATGGGCTTGCCATGAGTTTGGGGAGTAACTTGAAGGCAGCTAACAGTAACAGCAAGAACTATATTTCCCCATGCTTCTCTCTCTGCTTGACATTCCTTTGTTTGGCAAACTACTGCTCACTCTTCAATCTCTCTCTCCCTTTCCTTCACATAGTTCCTCCCTGTGGTAGTTAAGGTTGTGTGTCAACGTGGCTGGGCCTGGGTGAGTGGCTGGGCAGCTGGTGGTAGTTATTCCCTATGATGAGACTGGCAATCAACTCCATGGTGGGATCTACCACAAGCAGCTGAGTAGCTGCCTTTGGGATGTGATCTGCTTCCCATATATAAGAAGCAGCTTTGGGAATGGTTTCTAGCATATGGCATGCTTGAATCCTGCATGTAGCCGAGTTGTCGTTCAGTAGCCTGCCATGCTGTGCTGACCTTGGGACTTTCAATGGACTTGAATCAATGGTTTGCTGTGGTGTTTGGTAACATTGGGCTGTGCCTTTTCACTTGTTGACCTTGGGTTTGGCAGCCTTAGCAGCCAGCAGCTGTCTGAGTGAAGAAAAGCTTCCAGCTTCAGGGAGCTGGGAGCAGGGGACAGAGCTGAAGCCCAAGGTTGAGGGGCCAGCCCTAGAGCCTGGCACTTTGAGCTCAGACTTAAAGCCTCCAAACTGTGAGAGAATAAACTCCTGTGTGTTAAAGCCATCCCATTTGTGGTATATTCCCATCAAAGTGCCACTAGGTAACCAAAACTCTGTCAGAGCATTCTGTACATCTTTTTGCTGTAACAGTCAGCACACTGAATTGTAATTATTTATTCCCACTTCTCTTTCCTCTTATTAACAGGGAATACCTTGATGTGTGGGACTATATCATGTTCATCTAATATCACCAGAACTTAGAGCAGTGCCTGGCATAGAGGAAAGACTCAATAAATGTTCAATTAATAAATTAAACAACAAGATTCAAGACAATTAATAAAAGACTATGGGCACAGTACAGTGGGAGATGGCTCAGCCTTTGAGCAAAGAGGCATGAATTCACTGTATTCTTATAAAACAACTTAGAATTACACTTCATTGTCCCAGCAAAGATTTTCACACATCAGCTAGAAATAGGAAAAAGTTATGGCAGCTTAGACCTCTTGCCAGATGGAAGCACCCTTCTGCCAGGCGACCTGGATTATATCAGGATCCCAGGTGGCATCCTGCCCCCGTTTCCTCTCCTACATAACCTGTACTCCTCTCCCTTGTCATTTTTTCTTTCCTGCTCCCCTCATTTACTTATCCTGTCATGACAACCTATCCCCACCTGCCTCATTTTCAAAAGCAGTTTATTGTTATATTTCTATATAACATCTATATAGCATTCTTTTATGTGTGTGATATGAGTATGGCCCCTTCCTTCTTCTGAGTCTGTCTTAGTCTGGAAGCTGCACTGAAACCTGTCCACCATGGGTGACACTGCTGGTATTTGAAATACTGGTGGCATAGCCTCCAGCCTCACAGCAATATGCAAGCCACCACAGTATGGCAAAATGACTGATGAGTGGTAGATTGAAGAGGACCAAGATTTAGAAAATTTCAGTAAAGTTGGGTGGTTGTGAGGACTCTCTGACAAGCCATTATTATAGACCTGCATGTGGTAGTTTCCAGTTTGCAAAGCATTGTCACATAGAACATCTTATTTGTTGTTAGTTTGCGTCTAGTTATGTGAAGTCAGCAAATGTGGAAAAAATATATAGCAACTTCAATAATCTAAAGTAAAGTGTCTGGATGAGCCCAGCCTAGAACAAGGCCTTTTTAACACTATTTGCACTTTGAAGCTCATGTTGGATACAGGGTGAGGATAGATGATGGTGTCCTCAGTATAATCAAGCATTAAACAAAACGGTTTTTGTTTTGTTGTTGTTGTTCTATAAGTAATAAATGGATAATATAAAAATTAACATATATAAAAAGTCTATAAAATTAAATCAAGTGTCACCTTCCTCACTGCAGCCCAAGGTCCCCATTCCTACTCTCCTGTAGAAAACATGAAAAATTTCTTGTATATTCTTCCAGAAATGTCTTCAGTGTTTATGTTTGTATACATATATATGTGTTATATAAAATATTTTATATATTTATATATATACAAATAAAATAAGTACTTTATATATTTATGTATAAATTTTATAACTGTTATATATGTTGTTGTTGTTGTTATGTGCCGTCGAGTCGGCCCGGACTCATAGCGACCCCTCCTTGGGTTTCTGAGGCAGTATCACTACGGAAGTAGGATTGCCCAACCTTCCTTCTGAGGAGTGGCTGGTGGGTTTGAACCGCCAGCCTTCTGGTTAGCAGTCAAGTGCTTCAGCCTATATATAGAATCATATATTATGTATGCCACCACTTGTCTGTCAGTTTGTCATATAGTGGTGGCTTGTGTGTTGCTGTGAGGCTGGAGGCTATGCTTCTGGTGTTTCAAAAGCAAGGTCACCCATGATGGACAGGTTTCAGCAGAACTTCCAGACTAAGACAGACTAAGAAGAAGGAAGGGGCCATACTCATATCACATACATAAAAGAATGCTATATAGATGTTATATAGAAATATAATACCAACCATGTACTTAGCATCTGCACTAGGTGTTAAAGGGAATGGCTAGAAGTGGAGGGGTGTGATTGTGAAAAAAGGAAGAGTCAGACTATAGTGTGTTTTCTGATGGTTTGCCAAAGTTAGTGAAGTCAATCGGGTGCAAGTTTTTTGTTGGTAAAAAGACAGCCGTTTTTGTGGTGTCAGATCACCTCCTGGGACCAGGCTGGTTTGGTCAAAGGGTCTTCCTCTCCAGGAAGCTTGATCTCTGGATCCCTTTATTTAGTCACTCTCAGACACTGATGTTTGACAGATACTACTTATGACCATTTCACCTCCAAGGCTGACCTGATGCAGCCTTTGAAACATATCCATCCAAATGCTCAATGGAGTCATCTAGGGTGATAATTGACTGTGTATTGATTGACTCACTCAGCCCCTTGGCCCCACCAACCAGTGACTGGAAGGTAAACACAATGTTTTAATCCTCTTTGTTGTCCCAACACAGATCCTACTTTTTTGTTTTGTTTTGTTTTGTCAATGAGCTTTTGTTGACCAGATCTGAAACTGTAACTGGTACTTAAAATCATGTCTCACTCACAAAGTCTCCACAGACCCATGTAGAAATGTACATTCCTTTTCTACAGAATACATTATCAAGAGCACCCTCTCTTCTAGACATCATTTGGAAGTAATGCTTTATCTTCAGTGCTTCCAGCTTCCTCTTTTGCCATTATAACTGCTTTTAAACTATCAAACTAAAACAAGCTATGTGGTGATTTCTCAGCACTCAGAATTATTTAGGGTGGGGAGACGATTTGTTGCATCATTGTTTTATGTTCTGAAACACTCATCCTGGGTCCAAGTAATCTTTGCTTTGCTGGGGAAGAAATAGTGTAGTGTCTCTTAGGAAAGATGTAGTGAAAATAGAGATTAAAGGAATGTGAGAGCAAATATCAACAGAAGGAAAGATAAAAGACCAAGAAATCTATAAACTTTTATACACATATTCTTCAATAAAACATTTACCAGCTTGCAAACAGCATGGTTTGATTGAAAAACCTGGACTCAGCCTTCTCACCTATGGTATAAGTTAACTGTTAAAGAGGAGTCTTAGAGACACAACAGCTAGCTTCAACTCTGACAGATTTTCTGATGCAAACATGACACTAATCCTATGCATATATAAAAAACAGAAGTTACAAGACATGGATTTTGACCCAATTTAAACAAAAAACTTTCTAATAATAAAGTTTTCCAAAAGTGGATTTGACCACTTTGTAAGGTGACAAATTCTTTGGAAATGGAAATATTTGAACCATCCTAGATAGAAGAATGTGTTAGGGAGCTTCCAAGTACCCTGATCACTCTTAAGAATATGATTTTGTGACTATTTAGTCTCTAAGGACAAAAGCCAGAAAGAACAAAATAAAAAAGAGTTGCTGTGGATTCAATTCCAACTCATGATGATCCCATGAGAGTCAAAGTAGACTGTGTTTCTTAGTGTTCAGTGGCTGTTTTTGGAAGTAGATCACCAAGACTTTCTTCTGAGATGCTTCTGAATGGAATCAAATATCCAACTTTTTGGTTAGTAGCAGAGCACCTTAGCCATTTGCACCACTGAGGAATTCCTAGCTTCTAAGACAGATAGAACTTTCTGTGATAATAGAAATAGTCTATATCTGCTCTGTCCACTATTATAATCACTAGCTACATGTGGCTATATAGCACTTGAAATGTGGCTATTATAACTGAAGAGCTGAATTTTTAATGTTACTTACTTTTAACTAATTTAAATTTAGATAAGCACTTGTAGATAGTGACTATAATATTGGACATATTGCTCTAGAGTCTCTACCAGCTCTAAAACTGTATGATATTTTTGAACTCTCTTTATCATTGTCATGTTATTATCACATACACTGTTCTGGACCTCCAATGGCACTATTTAGGGCATGGCTTTGCCTTGGAAGAGATTAATTTCTGAGAGAGAAGTAGGATCCGTGTAAACATTGAACTGGATTAAGGAGTAAGGCTAGATAGCAAATAAACCACTGCCACACTGCAAAGTGTACAAGGCCAGAGAATCTTCTGTAGAGCCACAATAGAAACACTGGTGTTTTTATGAAAGATAAAGGTGTGAACACCAGCTCCTCTCCTTCCTTTTCTTACAGGAGAGGTGTGTGCATGTGGGGGTGGATATGGGGAGCAGGAGGAAGGGAATGAGTTCTGACCTCAGTGGTCCCTCCTAAATGCTGTTGTGCTGAATGGTGGATTCTTCCCTTAGTACATATTCAGTGGTCTACTTGTTTTTTTTTCCTCTGTGTTTCAAGAGTGATAGAGATTTACAACAATATGATAAATTAATTTCAAGCTTCATGTTACTTCACAAGAAAGAGGAAGTTGTTTGACTTAGAATTTATCATTTTAGATCAGGAAGAGGTGCTCAGTAATTATATAATCTAGTCCCTGTATTTGGCAGAGAAAAAAACTGAAGCCTGAAGTTGAGAAAAGACCTGTGATTTAACAAGGTCGCATAGCTATTTAATAGTAGAAAACATCAGTTGTGTAAATAAATTAGGATATAGTAAATAACAAATAGCTATTCACCTAAACTGTAAGAAAAGTGTAAACTTTTTCTTAAAAATAACAAAAACCTTGCTTTCCAAGAGCTTAGAGTGCAAGGAGAGCAAGGACATTATCCAACAGAGTTCTTGTGGAACATTTCAAATGTTTCCCATGTTCCCCAAGGATGTGACAGAAGCTTTATTGGAAACCTGGTTTGTAGACTGTACTGAACTGCTTGCGCTTACCTCAGCTAGTCTGTGTCTCTCCAGACTTGGTCCAGAGAAGAACTGCAATGTGTTCATGGTCCATAACCCCTCCAAACAAGGCTCTTTGTAGTAGTTCCCAAGAAGACATTTCTTTCAGAATTCATTGAACATCTTTTGTAAGTCCCCTCAAGAATGGCAAAAATCTAAACAAATAAGTTCTATTTTCTATTTGTCTTCTTGAAAATCATGCTTCGCCCACATGAAACCAGTTCGCATGCTTCAAATGTTGAAGGTTTCTAGGTACTTTCTGAGTTTGCTCTGACTCATGTCTTATCTACACATTTATCCCTGATTTTAAAAATAAAATATAATAAAGCAGAGAAATGAGGGCTCTTTTTCAATGTAAACTATTTGTTTTTTTGCACATCTTCATCTTGTCTCCCACACCACTCAGAACCCTTTATTTTTCCTTAAATGGGTATAAAATTCGATGACTAACATAATTGGAAGAATTTATTTTTGTGTAGTGTTTAGACTGTAGAAGTTCAGCAATTTAATAAAAAGGTTTGGTCTTAGAAGAAACACAGCCAGAATACTCCTTAGAAGCAAGAATGGTCTGACTTCATCTCATATATTTTGGTTATGTTGTGAGAAGGAACCAGTCCCTGGAGAAGGATATCAATCTTAGTAAAGTAGAGGATCCATAAAAAAGGAAGATCCTCAACAAAATGGATTGACACAGTGGCTGCGATGATGGGATCAAGTGTAGTAAAGATTGTGAGGATGGTGCAGGACCTGGCCGATGTTTTATCCTGTTGTACACAAGGTCGCTATGAGATGACACCTAACAACAACAACATTGTCAGATGCTATTCTCTAATTGGATCTCTTCTTTTGGTGACTAGTAGATTTTCTTAATGTCTCTTGCTCACCCAGAAACCTAAATTGACTTCCTGCTAGAATCCTTTATGTATTAAATGTGACCTCCTAAGCCTGGCAGTGGAAGGAAGGTTGGGCAATCTACTTCCGTAGTAATACCACCTTGGAAACCCAAGGAGGGGTCGTTATGAGTCGGGTCTGACTTGACAGCACAGACTACATCTGTGGCAAGAGGTGACAGAGAAGCTCAATATCTTCAGCCAAAACAAGGCCAGGAGCTGATTGTGGAACAGACCATCAACTGCTCATATGCAAGTTCAACTTGAAGCTGAGGACAATTAAAATAAGTCCATGAGAGGTAACAACAAGAAGAAGTCTGGCAGCTAATTATTAACTTTTCGTTCCCCTCCACCTATCAAACTAGAGGCCCTGGGTGGTACAAATGATCAACACACTCAGTGACTAACATAAAGTTTGGAGGTTTGAGACCACCCAGCGGAGCCTCAGAAGAAAGCCCTAGTGATCAGAAAAATCTTCCATTGAAAACCTTATAGAGCACAGTTCTACTCTGACACACATGGTTATTCCATAAGTGGGAGTTGACTCAAGGGTAACTGATAATTATCAAATACATCTTTTATTTGCCCTCCTACTCTGTATCCCAACCCATTCCCCTTTGTAGCCAGCCTATTCTGCTTCCCATGTCCTACAACCTGCCCTTGCCCAGTTCTTCTGGCTTATGGTTCCCTTCATGTCTTCCTTGCATAGCATTCCATATCTCATTCCATTATTCCAACAATTGCCTTCTTCAAGAATTGGCTTAAAGCTGCTTCTCTTATTAAAAGTGTTTCTCTTCTGGAAGTCTTCCCACTTCTAAGGCTTGTCTGGTTTGAAATTCATCTTTTTCCTATTACTTTTGTGTAAAGAGCAGGAAACCTTTAGAACTGGGGAAGTAAGGGAGGTTACTACACACATACCACTTGGCTTTTTACTACACTCATTTCCCAGCAAGTGAAATTGGGGTTCATATAGGCTGAGTGATTTGTCCAAGATCACACATGATTAGAAGCCATGTCTCCAAGAACACTGATCTTTTCATGGTACCACATTGTCTCTTAGTTTCATGTCTGTGTCATACTAAAAACTAAGGGAAAAAAATATAATATTAAATAACATATAAAGAAAGATTCAAAACTGCATTAATTAGAGCACTCTATGTATTTCTATTTACCTAGATTCATACTTCACATATTCCATGTTCTGAATGTTAGTTGATATTTACAGCTGTTTCTTCTCAGTTTGAGTTATGCCACATCAACAAATGAAGGTCTTGAAAGCTTTACCCTACCCACACCATTAAGGTCAACTCTACTTTGAAGAGGAAGCTTTCCTCTATTTGTATTTTGAGTGCCTTCCAACCTCAGGTGCTCATCTTCTGGGAATATATCAGACAATGTTTCACTGCTATTCATAAGGTTTTTGGTGGTCAGTTGTTTCAGAAGTAGAGCATCACATCCTCCTTTCTAGTTTCTGTTAGTCTGAAAGCTCCACTCAAATCTGTCCACTATGGGTGATCCTGCTGTATTTGAAATACCAGTGGAATAACTTCTAGCATCACAGCAACATGAAGCCACTACAGTATGATAAATTGACAGAAAATGAGAAGTGGTCAAAAATGAAATGGAACACATAAAGATTGATATCCTAGGCACTAGTGAAATGAAGTGGAATGGTATTGCCTATTTTGAATCAGACCTACTAGGCTGGGAATGACAAATTGAAGAGGAATGGCACTGCATTCATCATCAAAAAGAACATTTTAAGATCTATCCTGAAGTACAATGCTCTCGGTGATAGGATAATATCCGTGCACCTACAAAGAAATAATGCTGGAGATCACATGATAGAATTTTGCAAGACTAGCAATTTATTCAATGTAAATACCTTTTTCCAATGACACAAATGGTAGTTATACACATGGACTTCACCAGATCGAGTACATAAGAATCAGATTGACTACATCTGTGGCAAGAGATGAGGGAGAAGCTCAGTATCTTCAGCCAAAACAAGGCCAGGAGCTAACTGTGGAACAGACCCTTAACTGCTCACATGCAAGTTCAACTTGAAGCTGAGGACAATTAAAACAAGTCCATGAGAGGCAAAATATGACCTTGATCATATCCCTCCTGAATTCAGAGACCATCTAAAAAACAGATTTGATGCATTGAACGCCAGTGACCGAAAACCAGACGAATTGTGAGATGGCATCAAGAAAATCATCCATGAAGAAAGCAAGAGGTCATTAAAAAGACAAGAAAGGAAGAAAAGACCAAGATGAATGTCAGAAGAGACTCTGAGACTTGCCCTTGAGCGGAGAGTAGCTAAAGCAAATGGAAGAAATGACAAGACAAAAGAGCTGAACAGAGAAAAATGGTTGCAGCAGTATATTGACAGATTTCAAAGAGCAGCTCAAGCAGACAAAGCCAATTACTATAATGAAATGTGCAAAGACCTAGAGTTAGAAAACCAAAAGGCAAGAACACATTAGGCATTTCTCAAGCTGAAAGAACTGAAGAAAAAATTTAAGTTTCTAGTTGCAATATTGAAAGATTCTATGGGCAAAATATTGAATGATGCAGAAAACATCAAAAGAAGATGGAAATAATACACAGAGTCACTGAACCAAAAAGAATTAGTTGATGTTCATCCATTTCAAGAGGTGGCATATGATCAACAACTGATGGTATTAAAAGAAGACATCAAAGCTGCACTGGAAGAATTGGCGAAGAACAAGGCTCCAAGAATTGGCTGAATACACATTGAGATGTTTCAACAAATGTACTGGAGACGCTCACTTGGCTCTGCCAAGAAATTTGGAAGACAGCTACCTGGTCAACTGACTGAAGAGGTATATATTTGAACTCATTCCAAAGAAAGGTGATCCCACACAATGTGGAAATGAGCTCTGGTAGCGTAGTGCCTAAGGCACTTGACTACTAACCAGAAGGCTGGTGGTTCAAACCCACC
>NW_006921749.1:2065322-2065847 GCF_000298275.1 Orycteropus afer afer | reverse complement strand
AGGACCAGGCAGTGTTTTGTTCTGTTGTATGTAGGGTTACTATGAGCAGAAATCACTGGATGGCTCTTAACAACAACGTATATTTCTATTAGTATACGTAATGATTATTACCAGCTTAGGTTACTTACTATGAAGCAGGAGCTCAGCTAATTGCTTTGCAAATATTTGCTAGTTGGTATACTGTGCTAGAGACTGCAGGACCACATTTCCCAGCCTTCTTTGTAGTTAGACGCAAACTTGACACTGAATTCTGGCCACTGGGATGGGGTAGAAGTAATGTAGGCAGCTTTTCTTCCTTTGAAAATCTCCATATCCTTTCTTCCTGTTCTGTTGGCTGGACATTGGGGTCCAGAGTGACAATGGGAGCCAGAAATTGAAGATGGTAGAATCACAAGACAGAAGCAGCTTGGTCTCAGAATCATTGCTTGGAGGAGAGCTGCTCATTGATCAGGAGGACCCTTTTGGCCTGTGACGTAAGCAAGAAATAAACTACCACTGTATTAAATTGCTGAGATTTTGATTAAC
>NW_006921749.1:2056299-2064737 GCF_000298275.1 Orycteropus afer afer | reverse complement strand
TTTGAACCATCAGCCTTCTGGTTACCGGTCAAATGCCTTAGCCAATGAAAATCTGTGGAGCACTCTAACACACATGATATCACCATGTGCTAGAATGAGTCAAAGGTGACTAGTTTGGTTTATAGTGAATAGATATGTTCCTGAGTGCTCTTCTGCCTTTTGTCTGGTAAACAATAATTTTACCTTCTTGAGAACTATTATTGCAACTTACTCTGACTCCTGGGCCTTCTAGTTCTCTGAAAATGATGTCTGCCTAGGATCATTTAATAATTCTCCAGACTCCACAGTGTTAATTGTGACATACAAATTACACCAGGCCATCCTTATCTCCCTAGGAGAGAGAGGGAAGGTAATACAGAACGTTGTACGTTAGATTCTGTGAACCGAATTACAAACTTAATGCCAAAATTAAACTATTTTTTTTATTATATTATCATTTTCTAAAACCTTCTCCAATTAACACACTTCTAAAAAATTTATTAATGATGCCTGCCTTACAAAGTGTATGAATTGGATCTTATTGTATAATTAAAATAATAATAAGAAAAAGAAATCATACACATAAACACAAAAAAATAAAAAGCAATGCTAGTGACAAGTTATAAAGAATGAGGTGGTAGAGCAGAATGGTGGGAGAAACAGGCTTTGGATCATGACAAACCTGGATTCAGCCCTGCTCTGCTCTTACAGTGTGGCCTTAAGTAAGTTTCCCAGCCTTCTTGAGCCTCCATTTCCTCATTTATAAAAAGGAGCTTCTTGAGAAGTAAACACAGTATGAGCCAGAGGGTTTAGGGATGGGATGATGATGGTGATGAAGATAATGTACATAGATTGCATTAAAATGATTTCAATTGGCAAGAAAATCATAAATAATAATCGTATGTTAATTCTTTTTCCTCATTATATTAGCCCATGTTGTTTTTTGGGCTGTATGCTGCTTGAGGTTTTCAGTGGCCAATTTTTTCAGAAGTGCATGGCGTCATCCTTTTTCCTAGTCTGTCTTAGTCTGGAAACTCTGCTGAAGCCTGTCCACCATGGATGACCCTGCTGATATTTCAAATACTGGTTTCATAGCTTTCATTATCACAGCAACATGCAAGTCACCATAGTACAACAAACTGACAGACGAGTGGTGGCCTCAATGCATTTGAAGCCGGACAATGAGCAAAGAAGGCTGAAGAACTGATGCATTTGAGTTGTAGTGTTGGTTAAAAAAAAAACAAAAAACAAACAAACAAAAAAAACCTCACTGCTGTCGAGTCAGATCCGACTCATAGCGACCCTTCCTTGGGTTTCCTAGGCAGTATCATTACAGAAATAGATTGCCCCATCTCCCTTCTGAGGAGTGGGTGGTGGGTTTGAATCACTAGCCTTCTGGTTAGCAGTCAGATGCTTTAGGCACTACACCACCAGTATTGGTAAAGAATACTGAAAATACCATGGACTATCAGAAGAATAAACAAATTTGTGTTGGAAGAGCATCCAGAATGCTCCTTAGAAGCAAGAATGGCCAGATTTCATCTTATCTACTTTGGTCATGTTCTGAGAAGGGACCAGTCCGTGGAGAAGGATATCGTGTTTGGTAAAGGAGAAAGTCAGCAAAAAATGAGAAGACCCCCAACAAGATGGATTGACACATTGGCTGCAAGGATAGGCTCAAGTATAGCAAAGATTGTGAGGATGGCGCAGGATAGGGCTATGGTTTGTTTTGTTGTACATAGGGTCACTATGAGTTGGAGCTGACTTGATGGCACCTAACAACTGCAACAACACGTAGCTTGAATTTCTCAGGTACATCATTCTTGTTCTTGCTGTTATTAAGTGCCACTGAGTTGGTTCTGACTCATAGCAACCCATATACAATGGAACAAAACATTGACCAGCTCTGTGCCATCCTCATAATTATTGCTATGGTTCAACCCATCATTGTAGTCACTGGGTCAATCCATCTTGTTGAGGAGCTTCCTCTTTTTGCTGACCCTCTACTTTATCAAGCATAATGTCCTTCTCCAGGGACAGATCTCTCCTGATAATCCGACCAAAGTATATGAGATGAAGTCTCGTCGTCCTTGCTTCTAAGGAGAATTCTGGAATACTTCATCCCAGATAGATATTCTGGAAGTCCATGGTATATTCAACATTCCTTGCCAAGAATTAAATGCATTAATTCTTCTCCAGTCTTCCTTATTTATTGTCCAGCTTTTACATGCATATGAGGCAATTGAAAGACCATGGCTTACATCTGGTGCACCTTAGTCCTCAGAGTGACATATTTGCTCTTTAACACTTTAAAGAGGTCTTTCACAGCAGATATGCCCAATGCAGTACATCATTTGATTTCTTGATTGCTGTTTCCATAGGCGTTGATTGTGGATCCAAGTAAAATGAAATTCCTGACAACTTCAACCATCTCTCCCTTTATTATGATGGTGCTTATTGGTCCAACTGTGAGGGTTTTGGTTTTCTTTATGTTGATGTGTAATCCATAACGAAGGCTGTAGTCTTTGATCTTCATCAGTAAGTACTTCAAGTCTTCTTCACTTTCAGAAAGTAAGGTTGTGGCACCTGCATATTGCAGGTTGCTAATGAGTCTTCCTCCAATTCTTTATACACTCCAGCTTCTAGGATTATTTTCTCAGCATACAGATTAAATAAGTATGGTGAAAGGATACAGCCTTGATGCACACCTTTCCTGATTTGAAATCACACTGTATCCCCTTGTTCTGTTTGATGCATCATACGTTTCTCAAAACAGAAGTCACATTTTCTTCTTTTTACCCTGGAGCATGTGTGGTTCATGGGCACATAAAGAGTATGAACCAGTTGGTGCTTCTTGAATAAGTGAATTATAACACTTCCTTCTCTCTATCTCTAATAACTAACTTCAGATTTTCACAGAGCAGTTTTTGTAACTCCGTAGCTGGCCATAAAAGGGAGGGAAAGAAGGTCTAGTGGGATGCCTAATGATTTGCAAATACAATAGAACTGTTTTACACAACATGCTAAGCACTCATCACATGTGGCTCTTTAACTTTAAGTTAAGTAAAAATAAATAAATTAAAAATACATTCCAAGTGCTCAACAGCCACATATAGTAAGTGGTATTTTACAGGACAGTGCAGATACAGAACATCTCTATCATTGCAAAAAGTTCTATTGGACAGTGCTTCTCTAGAATTCCACAGAAGGCCACTGAGAACTGGAGAGAGGGAACTTTGAAAGGCAGGGCCTTCTGGCCAAATACTTCCTTCCTCAATACTAATTTATTAAAAAACTATTAAATGTCAAGTATGTGACATATTAATGGTTACCATTTTTTGAACCTTCAGTATGCATAAGACATAGTGCTAAATAAGCCTTTAGTATGCATCATTCATCCAATTCAGTCTGTAAGATAGTCATTATTGACACATTTTTCAGAAATGAGAAGATAGAGGCTCAGAGAGGTTGAATAACATTTCTGAAATCTCACAGCTTGGAAGTGGTAGAGCCAGGTTCTAACTCAACTTCTGTCCAGCTCAATTGTCTCTGTGCTTAACCACTACACTCTACTGCTTTTCCCCTTGTAATGGCTCTCCAATACCAATGTAGGGGGTGTGGAGATAAGCAAATGTATGAAAGAGCTACTACCTCAAAATGTTTCAATCTAATGAGAAAAAGAAATCGATATAAATGTACATACTATATAAATGAACAAGCTGTGTTAAATAAGAACAATAAAAATATATAGAAATATGGAGTGGATAAAAGATAGAAAAACCAATTAAGAGGCCATTATGTTATTTAGGACATAATCAAGGTAGGGTGTAGGTGATGAATAGTTGAGATGATGGAAAAAGATGTAAAGCAAAAGCAGTTTATTCCTGTTATTATTTAAGGACAATTTAGATTTAGGGAGTAGGAAAAGGGAAATGTAGTTGCCAGCCTCTAAGGTGACCTGCAATGACTCTCACTTGTTGGTATTCATGCCTCGGTGTAGTTCTAACCCACACTACAGCTGACCTGTGTGATTGGCTAAGGGGAAGTGATGGTGTGTGACTTCCAAGGCTGGGTCATGAAAGACACACTGAAGCTTCTGCCTTGCTTCTTGGATTGTTTACTCTTGGAGAAGCCCGCCTTCATGTTGTGAGGCCACTCAAGAAGTTCTGAAGAGAGGCTTATATGGGGATGAAACTGTAGGATATAATAAATATAATATAATGTAAGTATAATATTGTTTTTATCCACTAAAATTGGGACAATTTACTTTGCAGCAATAGTTACCGAATACAAGAAGCATCAGATTACTTTGTGATTTTAAGCTTGGGTGGCTCACATACCTTCCTTTAAAAACATCATCCATTTAAGCAAATCACTTTAAGATCCAATTCCAGATGGACTCTCACTCAAGGAAACAATCACACTATTTGAACCTCTACTATGGTTTTTCCTAAAAGTGCTGTAGGGGGACTACCTTCAAAATTCTTAGCTATGTTTATTTAAAATCTCCTTTCCCCATCTTATCCTCAATATTTTCCCCAAAGCAAACCAGCCCTGAATCCATCTCCAAGATCTTCTCAAAAAAACTACACCATAAACTCAAACCAAGAAGGTTTTTGTCTCTTTTTTGATCAGATTTTTATTATGTAAATCTGTCTTTCAGCTCTCCCAATTTCTCATTATTTGCATTCTGTAACAACAAAGGGGAACCCAGGAACCATACATGAAACAAAAAATTCTTCTATTTTTGTTGTGGGGTGTGAGGGAAGAGAGAATCAGAGTGTTCATGTCACACCTGCAAACAAGTAAATGAAAGTTTCCTGCAATTTTTAATTTTCCTGTACATGATCCTCAAAGAAACCTGAACCTGGTTCAGGCCAATCTATTTACTATCTATGTGACACTGTTGGATAGCATTTCTGTATCTCAATTTATTTGCTTGCAAAATTATAATATCTACTTGCTGAGTTGTGGGGAAGATTGAATGAGTTAAAGCAGGCAAGGTCTCTCACTCAGTGCCTACCACTTTGGAACCATTTCATAGCTGTTAAAGTCTAAGTGCATTTAAATTACTTGAAATTCAGTGTCTTTAAATGCTACTCACAAAGGGCAACTGATTTCAGATGCTTATACTTGAAATCCCTTCTGAAACATGTTTCACATCTCTTGATATTTTGAGATGGCTTCTCCTATTGTTATAAAACAAGGTGTGTGAGGGCAGTGGTTATGCTCTTGGTGTGGTATTGAAAAACATCCATCACTCTGGACACCAAGTCATTAGCATTTTAATTCTGTTTTATAGCATGCCATACATTTGACTGCTAACCAGAAGACTGGTGGTTCAAATCCACCAGCCACTCCTTGGAAGAAAGGTTGGGCAATCTACCTCTGTGGTGATACCACCATAGAAACCCAAGGAGGGGTTGCTATGAGTCAGATTCAACTCAGTGGCAGTGAGTTGGTTGGTTGGTTATGCATGACAGATAACTTCTAGGACCTAGTATTTTTCATGTTTTTGCACACATTTTCTGATTCTGAATGTATCATAATAAAGTATGTACACTATAATTGCTGAATCTCACTAGGTTGGATAGTACTTCCTTGACTCCTCCACCAAATTCATGTCTTTTCCAGAACCTCAGAATTTGTCCTCATTTGGAAATAGGATTGTTGCAAATGTTATGAGCAAAGATGAGGTCATACTGGAGTAGGGTGGGCCCTCAATCCAATGCCTGGTGTCCTTATAAGAAGAGGAGAAGAGTTACAGATGTATAGGAAGAGCACCATGTGATGATGAGGTAGAGAACAGAGTGATGTGTCTACAAGCTAAGGCATACCGAGGCCTGCCTGCAACACCAGAAGCTAAGAGACAGGCATGGAACAGATTCTTCCTTAGAAACTTCAGGAGGAGAATGGCCCTGCCAACACATTGATTCTGGTATTCTAGCCTACAGAACTATAAGAGAGTAAATTTCTATTGTTTTAACCCACCAAATTTGTGGTACTTCGTTAAGGGAGCCTTAAGAAACTAATAGGAGCCATGGTATCGCAGTGATTAAACACTTGACTGTTAACTGAAAGGTCAGCAATTCAAACTCACCAGTGGCTCCATGGGAGAAAAGACCTGGTGATCTCCTCCCATAAAGCTTTCAGCCTAGGAAACCCTATTGGGCAGTTCTACTCTGTCCTATAGGGTCTCTGTGTGTTAAAATCAATTTGATGGCATACAACAATGGGAAACAAATATACTCACCTTTTAATAAAAACAAACAAACAAACTCACTGCCGTTGATTCAGATCCAACTCATAGCAACTCCTCTTTGGGTTTCCAAGGCGGTATCACCACCATTTAATATAAGTACTCAATTCAACTCTACAATTATTTATTGAATCCCCACTATGTATCTGACACAGTTCTCTGAACGCATCAGTGTACAAAAACTAAAGATATTTGTTCCTATGAAGCTTACATTCTACTGGGAAGAGAGTTTTAATATAGCAAGACATAATCTGATGAATTCTATAATGTAGAATCTGCAAAACACCGCATAACATGGATGAACTTGGAGGACATTATGCTGAATGAAATAAGACAATAACAAAAAGACAAATATTGTATTAGTTCATTACAGTAAAAAGTCAAGGAAAAGTTTATATATGGAAAGAAATTTCTTTGTTGGTTACCAGAGGTGGGAGGGGAAGGGAGGAAATACCGCAAAAGCAAAAACAAAAACAAAAACAAAAACAAAAAAAAGGACATAATCTGACGTATTCTGAAAGAATTCCTTTGGTGGCTAGTTGTGAATAGAGTGGAGGGGACAAGTGTAGAATCAGAGATCAGTTAGGGGGCTACTTAATGATCCAGTCATGAGATGATGATGGCTTGGGCAGGTTGATAACAGTGGAGGTGATGCAAAATGGCCAGATAACATAAGAACTTTACTTTTCCCAACAGTACTCAATTCATGCCTCACTAAAATACTTTAAAAATTCTTTTGAAGTTAATAGATGTGAGTGTGCTCATTTGTTGTATGGTTTTGTAGCTCCCTCCTAGCTTTTAAAAAACAATTGATGAGCTGACAAGACAATTTTCTAATACTCTAGGAACAAAGTTATTATATATCACCTTGTATATTTAGAAAATGTTCATACACTATAGTGTTATTTCCATTCAATTGGAAAAAATTACCTGTAAGTACATGCAATGATTGTGAATTATGGCTCAAATCTTTGTTGCCAGATCAGTAATTAGACTAAGTGTAGCATCACTCTCAGTACATTTTTCAAACCCCTCTTCTTTCCATCAAGGATGAGTTTAACCATGGAAAATAGTGTAATTGGTGAGTAGTGGGAGAAAACTCTGGTGGTGTGGTGGGTAAGGCATTTGGCTGCTATTCAGAGGGTCAGTGGTTCAAACTAACCAGCTGCACCATGGGAGGAAGATGAGTCTATCTACTTCCATAAAGATTTATAACCTTGGAAACCCAGTGGGGGTGGCAATGAGTCAGAATCAATTTGGTGGCAGTGGGTTTGGTTTTTTATTTTTGGTTTAGGAGAAAACAAAGGAAGACATCATAATATTCCTTGAAAATGAACCCTGAAAATAAACTATACATTTCAAACTGGGCTATCTATGTCTTCTTTAAAATGTCCCTACCTTTAATAAGAAGAGTAGAAGAACTGTGGAAACTTCCTTCCCCTAAAACCCCGTCCCCAAATATGCATAATCAAGTGTAGTCTTCTCAACATCATACAGCTACCCTGCTACTTAAATCTTTTGTATCTATTAGAATTGTTGGAGCTGTATATGAATGGACTATATAAATATACAAATGTATTATAGAAAAATACAAATAGACTGTAAAGAAGTTATATTAATATAGATCTAGGATAAATATGCTTGGCCATTATTTCTCTGACGACAGTGTCCTAAGATGAATGTCTTTTTGTACATTCAGAATAATGGGGTGGAGGAGTCTGTGACCTGGGATGGCAGTCTTGATGAAAGTGAGCCCTGGGTTGGGAATGAGAACATTTCTTGATTTCTGGGTTTCCTAGATTCATCCAATTGCCTCTTCCATTATTTGGAGATCCCTAAGGGGAGTCCTATCAAGAGCTTTAGACACGTATTTCTAGCTAACTTTTGGGCATCTGTATAAATACATGCAGTTGGTATTCCAAGCCTTCTTTCATCTCCTTCCCGCAATCCCTGTATTATTTAGGGTTCCATTACAGTGGGAAAACCACTATAGAAATTACAGACCAAGGAATTTATTGTTGGAATTCAACCTTATTCCCATTGTGAGAGGAGCTAGAGAAGTAAAGTTCTGAGAAGGATCAGTGAAATGTCACTAACTAGCTGCTGGGTTTAAAATCAAGAAGGGAGTGCGTCAGGGTTGTATTCTTTCTCCACACTTATTCAATCTATATGCTGAGCAAATAATCCGAGAAGCTGGACT
>NW_006921749.1:2054614-2056199 GCF_000298275.1 Orycteropus afer afer | reverse complement strand
GTGGGTATAGCAAGGATAGTGAGGCTGGCACAGGACCAGGCAGTGTTTCACTCTATTGTGCATAGAGTTGCTATGAGTTGGAGGTGACTTGATGACACCTAACAACAAGAAGAACACAAGGATGCCCAGTTAAAATGAATATTATTCAAATTTATGCACCAACCACTAAAGCCAAAGATGAAGAAATTGAAGATTTTTCCAACTTCTGCAATCTGAAATTGACCAAACATGCAATCAAGGTGCATTGATAATACTGTTGTTGGAATGCAAAAGCTGGAAACAAAGAAGATGCATCAGTAGTTGGAAAATATGGCCTTGGTAACAGAAATGACACTGGAGATTGCATGATAGAATTTTAGAAAAATGACTCATTCATCACAAATACCTTTTCTCAACAATGTAAACAGCAGCTATACATGTGACCTCACCAGATAGAATACACAGGAATCAAATTGACTATATTTGTGGAAAGAGATGATGGAAAAGCTCAATATCATCAGTCAGGAGAGGCCAGGGGTCTTCTGTGGAACAGACCATCAATTGTTCATATGCAAATTTAATTTGAAGCTGAAGATGATTAAAACAAGTCCACTAGAGCCAAAATATGACCTTCATTATATCCCACCTGAATTTAGAGACCATCTCAAGAATAGATTTGATGTATAAAAAACCAATAATCAATGACTAGATGAGTTGTAGGAGGACATCAATGACATCATACATGAAGAAAGCAAAAGGTCATTAAAAATAAAGAAAGAAAGGACCAAAATAGATATCAGTAGAGACTCTGAAACTTGCTCTTCAAAGTAGAGGAGCCAAAGTGAATGGAAGAAAAGATGAAATAAAAATGCTGAACAGAAGATTTCAAAGGGCAGCTTTAGAAGAACAATGTAAAGTATTATAATAAAATGTGCAAAGATCTGGAGTTAGAAAAGCAAAAGGGAAGAACATACTCAGCATTTCTCAAGCTAACAGAACTGAAGAAAAAATTCAAGCTTCAAAGTGCAATACTGAACAATTCTATGGACAAAATATTGAAAGATGCAGGAAGCATCAAAAGAAGAGGGAAAGAATACAAGGAGACACTGTATCAAAAAGAATTGATTGACATTTAACCATTTCAGGAGGTAGCATCTGATCAAGAATTGATGGTGTTGAAGGAAGAAGTGCAATCTCCACTGAAGGCATTCACAAAAAATAAGGATCTAGGAATTGACGGTATACCAACTGAGATGTTTCAACAAATGAATGCAACAATAGAAGTGCCAACTTGTCTATGCCAATAAATTTAGAAGACAGCTACTGGCCAACTGACTGGTAAAGATCCATATTTTTGCCCATTTCAAAGAAAGGTGATCCAGCAGAGTGCAGAAATTATTGAACAATATTAATATCACACACAAGTCAAATTTTGTTGAAAATAGTTCAATAATGGTTGTAGCAGTACATCAACAGGGAACTGCCAGGAATTCAGGCCAGATTCAGAAGGGGACAAGAAATGACAGATGCCATTACTGATGTCTGATGGAGCTTGGTTGCAAGTAGAAAATACCAGAAAGACTATTACTTGTGTTTTATTGATTAA
>NW_006921749.1:2044261-2054514 GCF_000298275.1 Orycteropus afer afer | reverse complement strand
CATAAAAAATAAAACTTAAGTTCATAGCAGTTAAGTAAATTGCCCAAAGTTAAGCTGTCAGCAAGTAGCTGAGCTTAGATTTGGACCTAGGTGCATCTGTTCCCAGTGTAGATACACTTTATACTAGACTAAAAGATTTTGGGGAAGTCTAGATCCCTGGGTTGCCTTTCCTTTGGACTTTCCAGTCACCAGAATCACCAGTTTAGCTCTTTGAGTTTGGGTTCCTATCAGGCTAGGTTGGGTTCCATTTTCCCTGAGCTGGGAAAGTACCGTAAATGAATAAGCAGGCAGGAAGTTGGGGATGGATAAGGAGTGGTAAGGACTAGGAATTAATCATCTCTAACAATGATTGCTCTTTTGGAATGCAGACCGAATGTTACATTTAAAAAAGTTGTGAAATCTCCCAATTTTAAATGTAGACTCAATATATTTTTTAAGAGATAATATAATTCCAACAATATTTTTAAGATGCTTTGTGGGCTTAAAAGGAGCCCTGGTGGCACAGTGGTTAAGCACTCAGTTGTTAGTGGAAAATTGGTGGTTCGAACCAGGTGCTCTGTGGGAGAAAGATAAAGCAGTCTGCTTTCACAAAGATTTACAGCCTTGGAAACCCTGTGGGGCAGTTCTACTCTGTCCTATAGGGTCACTATGAGTCAAAATGACTCAACAGCAATGGGTTGGGTTCAGTATGGACTAAACAGAACACTGACCAGAGGCACCTAAGAAGTGCTAATTTGCAACTTCTACACCAGAAAGCAATTATCCTGATTCCTTGGATTTATATGTGTCATTGTGCTATTTGGGGAGCAGAGTGTTACAAGTCAATCCATTATTGTGATTGGTTTGGCTGTTTATGGCTCCAAAACGTCTGAAGACCATTAGGTCACAAATGATGCATTTGAATTGTGTTGTTGTTGTTATGTGCCATGGAGTTGGACCCAACTCATAGCGACCCCTCTTTGGATTTTGGAGGCAGTATCACTACGGAAGTAGATTGCCCCATCATCCGTGTTGGTGAAGAATATTTAATATACCATGGACTGCCAGAAGAAATGAATAAATCAGTCTTGAAAGAAGTACAGTCAGTACAGTCAATCACTCTCCTTAGAGATGAGAATGCCCAGACTTTGTGTCTCATATTTTGGTCATGTTATCAGAAGGGATGAGTCCCTGGAGAAGGATAACATGCTTGGTAAAGCAGAGAGGGTCAGTACTAAAGGGGAAAACTGTCAACGAGATGGATTGACACAAAGGCTGCAATGATGGGTTCAAGCATGGGAACAATTATGATGATAGGGCAGGACTGGGCAGTATTTTGTTCTGTTGTACATGGGGTTGCTATGAGTTGGAGGTGATCTGATGGTACCTAACAATAATCACAACACAGAGATTCAGGCAAAAAAGTGCTTAAACCCAAGGCATCTGGACAGGAATGGATACCTTAGGACTACGTAGGGAACAACTATGTGGGTGACTGTGAGAATGTGACTAAGTAGATGATAATGTGGGGGCATGAGTCAGGTATGTGTGTGTGGGTAAGTTTGTGTGTGTGTGAAGTCGGTGTAGAAGACTCTGAGCACAAACAGAAAAGGGAGAATGAAGGTAAATAAATCATGGAAAGAAAGGGAGAAAGAAGAAAGAAGCCACATCCACTTTCACCTAGTGGCATTCACAGTGGGTAAAACACATCCTATCTGCCAATATTTATTTTCCTTTCAGTCATGCAGCGGCATTAGGCATTAATGCTCATTAGGCAAGAAATGGGCAGCTGCACAGCCAATGGAGATAAATTCAGGAATCTCTTCTGGTTACTGATTTCATCGGGATCTCTTTCCTAACAAGTTATACATCGTTCCTTATTACCTTTGTCCCACTGCTTAGAAAAATCATGGGCTTGGTTTGAGCATCCCAGAAACTGAACTGCCAGAAAACGGAGAGCTTAAGTAAAGATGAAGGCTTTAATTAAACTACATAATTCCAAGACTCCACCTGTCTTCCTACCAAAGGACTAAGGTTTTCAGTGAAGGAAATGGGGCCATCTATTGATGTTGTCAAACATTTTATTAATTAAATTTAGAAAAGTGAGTGGTCTCATCCTCCCACAGAAGTAAAAGAACAAGAATGGACACCATAGATAACCACGGTGGTGTCTATCACTATCAGAAAGAACTTTTGCCTTCAGGGTCCTCCAACTTCAGTGACCCCATTCTTAACTCATCTTGTTCCTATAAAAGGCCAAAAAAGTTTGAATGTATATTCTGAAACTTATTTTTTCCACTTTGTGAGAAAAAATTATACAATTTGAGGTAATGCTTATATGGTGGGTATGCAGTTTTCACAGCATAAAAACGCAGGTGCTAAGTGAGGTCGGTATGTGCAACACTCCTACGCAGAAACCAGAAGTGAGAGAGAACCCCAGAGTCAGTTACCCTGCACATTTCACATTGTCAGGAGGAGAGCAGGAAGAACAGGAGCAATCCTGGATGCACTGAGTAGTGGTCTCACTTCATGGAAGTTTCAAAGCCCTGATGATGTTTTTAAAAAGACACTATCAAATTTTGCTTCATTTACTATAATCAGATTTTAACTACCCTTCCTTTCCTAACTCCCACTTCCTTCCCCAGTGAAAAATATGGGGAAAAAAAAAAAAAAGACAAAACCAACTAAACTTAAGCTTTCTCATCTAAAAAATAAAGGGCTTAATCTTAATTTTCTTGAGTTAGGAATATTTTCAAGACTATGATGAAAACTATGGACCATTCTCTATGACAATGCATAACCTAGGACCACAGGGACTCAGATATTTCCAAACAATTTTCTAGGCACTGATTGTTAATTTGCCAGCTCATGAGAATCACCTGGGCAACTTTAAAAACCTACAGATATGTGGACTCCCATTCCAGAACAATTAAATAAGAATCTCCTACAGGTCTGGGCATGGTATATTTTTTTAGAAACCTCTTCAGATGATTCTAATCTGAAGCCAGGGCTAATTAAACACAATCAGATAAATAATTTCAACAACAACAACAAAAAAGAAAACCAAGAAGCAATATGCCCCTAAAATACCTAATTGATAGGATATACTATATAAGGTTCTGGGGATAAAGAGAAATGGAAATCAGGTGACAAGTGGCTTGCTCTTCATTGTTGAATCCAGACTATTCTTGCTTTCTCCACCCTAAAATAAAACACCTGCTTTGAAATACATGTCATATGACCCTTACCACTATCTTCTCCTGTTTTTAGTCTTCTATACTCCCCATTCACCAAAGCATAGTACAAAGAACTGAAGTTAGAAAACCAAAAGGGAAGAACTCACTTCATATTTTTCAAGCTCAAGGAACTGAAGAAAAAATTCAAGCCTGGAATTGCAATATTTGAGTGATGGAGGAAGCATCAAAAGAAGATGGAAGGAATACACAGAGTCACTGTACTAAAAAGAATTGGTCCACATTCAATCATTTCAGGAGGTAGTATATGATCAAAGAATCAATGGTACCGAAGAAGGAAGTCCAAGCTGCACTGAAGACATTGGCAAAAAAACAAGGCTCCTAGAATTGACAGTATACCAGTTAAGATGTTCCAACAAATGGATGCAACACTGGAACCACTCATTTGTCTATGCCAATAAATTTGGAAGACAGGTATCTTGGTAACTAACAGGGAGAGATCCACGTTTGTGCTTACTCTAAAGAAAGATGGTCCGACAGAATGCAGAAATTACTGTACAACATCATTAATATCATACATAAGTAAAATTTTGCTGAAAATAATTTAAAAATGGTTGCAGCAGTATATCAATAGTGACCTGTCAGAAATTCAGGCTGGATTCAGAAGAGGATATGGAATGAGGGATATCATTTGATGTCAGATGGATCTTAGCTGAAAGCAGAGAATACCAGAAAGATGCTCACTTGTGTTTTATTGGCTCTGCAAAGACATTAGACTGTGTAGATCATAACCAATTATGGATAATATTTTGAAGAATGTGAATTCCTGAACACTTAATTGTGATCATGAGGAAAAGTACACAAAAACAAGAGGAGGTCATTTGAACAGAACAAAGGGTTACTGCATTGTTTAAAATCAGGAAAGGTATGCATCAGGGTTGTATCCTTTCACCCTACCTATTCAGTCTGTATGCTGAGCAAATAATCTGAGAAGCTGAACTATATGAAGAAGAACGTGGTGTCAGGATTAGGGGAAGACTCGTTAACAACCTGTGATACACAGATGACACAATCTTGCTTGCTGAAAGTGAAGATGATTTGATGAAGATCAAAGACTATGCCTTCAGTATGGATTACACCTCAACATAAAGAAAATAAAAATTATCACAACAGGACCAATCAGCAAGATCATCATAAACGGAAATAAGATTTGATCTTGTCAAAGATTTCATTTTACTTGGATTCACAATCAACACCCTTGGTAGAAGTAGTCAAGAAATCAGATACTGTGTTTCATTGGGCAAATTTGCTGCAAAAGATGTCTTTAAAGTATTAAAGAGCAAAGATGTAACTTTGAAGACCAAGGTGTGCCTGGCCATGGTTATTTTCAATCACCTCATATTCATGTGAAAAGTGGACAATGGATAAGGAAGACCAAAGAAGAGTTGACATCTTTGAATTTTGGCGCTGACAAAGAATACTGAAAGTACCATGGATACCAGAAGAATGAACATTCTGTCCTGAGAGAAGTGCAGCCAGAATGCTCCTTAAAAGTGAGAATAGCCAGACTTCATCCCACCTACCTTGGTCACACTGTCAGAAGGTGAAGTAGAGGGTCAGTGAAAAGGGGGATGACCCTTAAAGAGATGGATTGACACAGCGGTTGCAACAATGGTCTCAAGTATAGCAAGGATCATGAGGATGGCACAGGACCCGGCAGTGTTTCATTCTGTTGTACATAGTGTCACTGTGAAGCTGAGCTGACTCAATGGCCCCTAACAATAAGAACATTCAGCACCTCCACTGACAATTTCCTCTGCCTGGGAATTCTTTCAACAGACACTTACATGGCTCACTTTCTCACTTCATCCATAAAACCTTTTCTGTATATGCTATGAAAATTAGCACACATCTCCAAACCATGTATCTCCTGCCCTCTTTGTTTTTCTTTTAACTTAAGTAACTGTCAGTGTCTGATGTGCTCTATATTTTATGCTATTACCTGTTCATTATCTATCTTAGTCTCTGAGAACATAACTCCTTGAGGGCTGAGATTCTTGGTCTGTTTTGTTTATTGCTCTATTACAGCCAGGACATAAAACAGTATCCGGCACTAAGTGTGCATTCAATAAATATTTGTGGATTGAATGAATAACATAAACCTCTAGATTCTTAAAATGAATAGGAGAAAATATAAGGAGCATGATGATGACCACTAGAGAACATTTAAAGATATTTTATAGAATCTTCCTGTTTGCCTCTAAGTGGTGGCAGACAAAAGTCAGCTGTTGAGACCCAGTGACTAGCTGGAAAACTTGGCCAAGGGTAGTGAGTTGTGATTAGCAGCATCCTTTGGGAGGAATATACCACATTTTTCACAATGGATGCTCTAAGAGGAAGGGTCTCCAAGGTCACATGCACACTTTTGGAGAGTCACAGATGCAATAGCATGTAATAAATGTCAGGAGAATGCTGCAACGGAAGAGTCTCATTTGATTTTTTTTCTCATACATATTTAATTATAGAAAAGGGTTGCTCATAACTCCTTACAATTTAGTTGAGACACACTTTTAGAAACTTCAAATTAGACACACTCGCATGAAGTACATTAGAGACAAGTATGTAAAGCAGGACTCAAGGATAACTCTCCTCTGCAGGCACTCAACCAACCTACTTCTGCTACTTTTGTGAGCAAATACTAAGATTTGACTAGAAAATTGGACTAGATTTGACTAGAAAAAGAAAGAGAAAAGGAACAAGAAAAAATATCTGTGAGTTGGAAGGGTCCAAAGTGAACATAGTAAGCATTAGAGTACTGATCAAAAGAGAAACATCAGCTTGTTGTTAGAAGAATGACTAGTAAAAGCTGGAGAATTACCCTTTGCCATTATTCAATTCATAGCAGATTTTGGTTACTTCCTGGGGTCACTGTGGTTGGTGCAGTGAGCCAGGGGAGGGTGGTTCATATCACTTAGTGCTGACTTTAATTTTACAGCCAATCTCTTAGTAAAGTGTATATTAAATGCATTTATAATTAATTAAGTTTATATTAAGAATAAACTTGGAAGGAGATAGGAGTCTTAATGGGACACATGCATACTGAAAAGTCTGTGGAGAGAGGGAAGGGCTGTGCTACTATCTTTGCCTTGGTGAGGAAGAATGAGTTTATTGAATTAATACACTCACACATAAAACCCTCAAGTTTTTTCCACACTTGCTACTTGAAGCCTCCTTTTGTTCCTCCACAGTCCACGTCCTGAGTCATTTCCTAGCCACCTGTCACTATAATGTGGGGGAGGGGCACATTGAAGAGGGCATGGTAGAGGGCCTGGGAACTGTCCCAATTTACCAAACACAGGGGCAGCACTATCACCACATTTAAGAACAGATGTGGCAAAAGCTGCAAGATCTAGAAAAAAGCAAGAAAAGAATTGGTGGTTTTGTTGAAAACTAGGTCCTACTATAAAATTATTAAGACCGTTTAGTTAGGAAGTTAACGGTATCTTCAAACATATGAAGATTTATTTAGGGATATGACTAATTGTGTTTCTGTGACAGTATTTGGAGATGTAAAATGAACTAGAAGGTATATTTGCCAATTATGATAGTATTTTTGCAGATCCAAGAGCTAAGATCTTACTCCTTGGCTGGCTTGTAGCTTACAGCACCATGGTTTTGCAAACTAGTTGGTTTTGATGAGTATCTTCTGCCTCTCAGAGTTGCTTTCTATATCACCAAGACAACTCAATATTATGAAAAGGGGACTCTTCTCCTATACAGTCCTAGGTGACATTGCTTAGCAGGTGATTTAACTGCATAATTCATTGCTTCAATCTTACCTCAAGACAAAACCAAATTCACTGCCATGGAGTGGATTTTGACTCATAGTAACACTTTAGGACAGACCAGAACTGGCCCATAGGTATCCAAAACTGTAAATCTTTTGGGAAGTAGACCATCTCATCTTTCTCCTCTGGAGCAGCTGGGGGTTTCAAACCTCTGGCCTTTTGTTAGTAGCCCAATGCTTTAACCATAGCACCACTAGAGGTCCTCAATCACACCTCAAAAAAAAAAAAAAAAAAAAATCAAACTCACTCCATTGAGTCAATTCCCATTCAAAGCAACCCCTATTGGGTTTCCAAGGCAGTAAATCTTTGTGGAAGTGAATTGCCCCATCTTCTACCCATGGAGCAGCTGGTGGGTTTGAACTGTCAACTTTCAGGTTAGCAGCCAAATGCTTTAGGCGTTGTGCTACCAGAGTTCCTTCAATCTAACCTCAGTAGGGATAAATCCACTTCTATAAATTATAATACTATAAATTATCTACCTCAGAAGCACTTTAATATCTGTTTTCTAAAAGTATAAATGAAGGAGGTTCATGAAGATTGAGCATGCACTCAATCTTTAATACTGTCTTCTTTCTTTCTGTGCTGTGTCTAAAGTATTCACATCCAGAGCCCACGGGGCTCATAGAGATAATCTTTTTCTCTTAGATTTCAACTGAAGCCTCCATAAGAACAGTGTATGGGACACAGGAAAGTTCAGCTGCTCTCAAAAACCGAAAAAACCAAAGTCACTGCCGTCAAGTTGGATCCGATTAATAGCGACCCCTCCTTGGGTTTCTGAGGTGGTATCACTATAGAAGTAGATTGCCTAATTTTCCTTCCAAGGAGTGGCTGGTGAGTTTGAACCACCAGTCTTCTGGTTAGCAGTCAAATGCCTTAGGCACTATACTACCAGAGTAGTAATTGCATCTTTGTGACAGCCACTGCTCTTAAGGCTCTGACTGAGTTGCACAAGGAAGTAGAAAACAAACAGGACTCTTGAGATATGATTTTATCATTTACTTAGAAATTAGGACTTATTTCTGGGTTTTCTACTACTTTTCAAGACATTTTCTATGGCTAAAACAAGACAAAATTTTATACATATATTTATTTCATGGTGCAAATGCTTAGTACATTGGGGTGCTAACCAAAAGGTTTGAAGTTTGAGTATACTCAGGTGCCTCAGAAGAAAGGCCTGGTGATGTACTTCTGAAAGTCAGTCAATGAAAACCCTGTGGAGCACAGTCCCACCCTGACATACAAGGTCACCATGAATTGGAATTGACTCAATGGCAACTACTATATATATATACTATTTACTGTATGTGGTAGATTGTAATAATGACCCCAGTTTTTCACAACTGCCTGTATCCATGGGCCTGGCCATGTGACTTGCTTTGGATGATGAGACAGTAGTAAACTTGACACAAGAAAAGCCTTAAAAAAGGACTTTCTTGATTCCAGGGTCTCTCTTAGATTCTTACCACCACAATAAGAAGATGTCCAGGCTAGCATGCTGAAGGAATGTGAGAGCTGTGCTAAGGAGAGCCATGTTAACATTCCTGACCAGTCAACCTACCATTGACTGCAGACAATGAGTCCAGCCAACATCAGCCAAACCTAACCCCTTAACAGCACAGCTGTTAAGCTATCCCATAGACTTGTGAGAAATAATAAATGGTGGTTGTTTTTAGCGAATAAGTTTGAGGGTGATTTTTTTACATAGCAATGGCTAACAGATACACTGCTGATTCTTAGGTGTTTCACGAGCTTATCTTCTTGAGGAATAATTTCTTAAGAGTCTCTAGAGTTTGTTTTTGGGAGCATGTTGGAAATATCAGTACTAACACCAACCATCTGATTTACGTTGGCTCACCCCTGGCAAGGTAGCAAGTGTCTGTAGAGGTATTATAATAGTGTTAGGAGCTGGGGGGAGTAGCTTTTTAAAGGCTTACAAAATGAATGTCCTTATTTACTACAAATAAGTAATCCATAGGGTATTGTCTCTAGGTAAATGACAAATGTAGATAAACTATTGGTGTATTCAAGCAAGTGATGCTAGAAATCTGTTAAGCAGAAGATGAGAATTGACTACCCTGGTTTTCTGGAGATGTGGAATCACATGGACTGAATAATAATAATGATAATAATAGCTAACAATCATTGTGAATTTACTAAGTTCCAGTTACTGTACTAAACTTTACATGCATTATCTCACTTAATCCTCATAACAACTCTAGAAGATAACAACTACCATTATCTCGATTTTAAAAAGAAAGAAATTGAGGCTGAGAGACACTCTGAAGTCAAATTGCTAATAAAGCATAGCCAGTATTCAAACTTAGGCACTCTGACTCTAAAGTCCATGTTTTAAGCAAAATATTTATTTTTTTAATGGGGGAAAAAAAAGAAGAATTTAATCTAACCCCGTCACTTGGCAGATGGACAACTGAGACCCAGAGGTCTTTGGTATAGAGATTCTTTGGCTAACACGGACTGAAGGGATAGTTCACCTCTTGGTCTAAATCCCCCAAAACCAAACTGTTTGATGACTAGCGTCCATGTACAGGTATCTTTTGGTGTACTATAAAATGGTGCCCAGGTGAGGGTCAGGTCAGGGCTGAAATTTAGAGCATACGCTCTCCCCTCACCAAGTCCTGTGTCCTTCCAGAGAAAGTGGAAATTTTGAAAACAACTCTTTTGCAAAGAGAAGGAGCTGTTCTCTTTACTTGTTGTTGTTGTTTATTTGTTTATTTCTTCACTCATTTCCATAAACGTACCATATGCACTGGGAAGGCTCTGCTAACACACTTGCAAGTTGTGCTCAATAAGATGCAGCTAAAGAGCACCCACTTTTTCATACACAGAAGAAACAGAGAAGAAAGTATGACTACTTGGCGCTCAATAAACAGTTGTTGAATGAATACATTTTAAACGAACAAAGATGCCCTCAGTATGCACAGACACATTGATGCCCTACCCAGGGGCCACAGCACAAAGGACATGGAAATTCCTACTTCAAGTCCTACCCATGGCCTCAAATCGTCCATAGGAAATGATGGACACAACCTAATATTTTGTCTATTTAAAAAAAAAAAAATACACTGCTTTCCTGAAACATCACCTTATTTCTATAAGTGAGGCTTTCACGAAATTCAAATTCAAAGAAAACTTTGCCAGTACCAGTTGCCATCAAGTGTACTCTGACTCAGGGCAAACTCGTGCGTGTCAGAGTAGAACAGTGCTCCACAGG
>NW_006921749.1:2043589-2044161 GCF_000298275.1 Orycteropus afer afer | reverse complement strand
ACAACAACAAGCTGCTGGGATGGAACTAGGATGGAGGTTGATGTTGAAGCTTGTGTGGAAGGTTGTTGGCTCTCTATGACAACTGCATCTGTGACTTCCCAGCAGCCCAGCAGGTGATGGGCATGAGTCTCTCTTGGTCAGCAGGGCTGGCAATCAGGGAGGAAAATTGAGGAAAAGCAAGGAAAAATTAAAACCACAAAGATAAAGTAGAACTCAGAAGGAAAAACTGGAACTTAGTTCTGTCTCTTACTGAATCTAACCCTGACGACCAGCAGGAGAAGCTGAAAGCACATGCATCTGGCCCTGCACTTGGAGAGGCTGAAAGAAGAGCTGGGCAGGAGCTAGACAACCTATGAGCCAGTGGCTGCCCAGATGAGTCAGTAGATCAGTGAGAACATGATGGCTACTGTTTCATTTCTACCTTCCAAATCTTAGGGATAGCCCAAATGTCTTTTGTGGCCATCATTAAGAACCATATAGGGGGAGAAAATTTTGGGAGAATTTTTGTGCTGACAGAGCACAAAACCAATACACCCCTTCCTTGTCAAGAGCAAAGAAGAATGAAGAAAAGC
>NW_006921749.1:2040565-2041308 GCF_000298275.1 Orycteropus afer afer | reverse complement strand
AATAAAACACAAGTAAACATCTTTCTGGTATTCTTTGCCTTGAGCCAAGATCCATCTGACAACAGCTATGATATCTCTTGTTCCACATCCTCTTCCGAATCCAGCTTGCACCTCTGGAAGTTCTCTGTCAATATACTGCTGCAACCAATTTTGAATTATCTTCAGTAAGATCTTACTTGCGTGTGATATTAATGAAATTGTTCAATAATTTCCACATTCTGTGGGCTCACCTTTCTTTGAAATGGGATCTCTTCCAAACAGGGATCTCTTCCAGTCAGTTGGCCAGATAGCTGTCTTTGAAATCTCTTGGCATAAACTAGTGAGTGCCTCCAGGGGAGCATCCATTTGTTGAAATATCTCAATGGGTATTCTGTCAATTCCCAGAGCCTTGTTCTTCGCCAATTCCTTCATTGCAGCTTCAGCTTCCTCCTTCAGTACCACTGGTTCTAGATCATATGCCACCTCCTGAAATGAATGAAGATCGATCAGTTTTTTTTTGGTACAGTGACTCTGTGTATTCTTTCCATCTTCTTTTGATGTTTCCTGCATCATTCAATATTTTGCCCATAGAATCTCCCAATGTTGCAACTCAAGGCTGAAATTCTTTCCTCAATTCTTTCAGCTTGAGAAATGCCAAGCATGTTCTTTCCTTTTGGTTTTCAAACTCCAGGTCTTTGCACATTTCATTATAGTAATTGGCTTTGTCTGCTCGAGTTGCTCTTTGAAATCTTCTGTTCAGCTCT
>NW_006921749.1:2033739-2038418 GCF_000298275.1 Orycteropus afer afer | reverse complement strand
CTTTCAATGGCTGAATTTTTGGAAGTAGTTCACCAGGCCTCTTTCTGATGCACCTGGGTTGGATGGACTTGAACCTCCAAACTTTTGATTAGCACCAAGTGTGTTAACTGTTTGCACCACCCAGGGACTCCCAAAGAAACTGTTTATTCCCTATCTGAATTTATTCCCCATCAAGTCTTCTCTTCTAGAACAAAAGAAACCAATCACACATGTCAAGTTTGGTGGCTTGAATTACAAATTTTATTGCTTCACAAGAAAAGGAGGCAACCACATTCCCTCCTGCAGTCTCATATCCTCCTCCACCATGGCCCACACCCCTGCTGACTGCAGCAATCTCAACTGAGTGCTCTTGAAGGCTACTTTTCTCTCTCTGCCTCTAATAACCCCCGTCTAACAAAAGTGGTGAGTAATTTCCTTACCACTTCTGTTGTTAACAAATGCTAATAATGCTGCATGATACAGATCGGGTACGGCTACTGAAAAAGAAACTACACAAATTATTTTTTTAAGTTATCATCAAAAGAAATGCTTTTCTGCAGGAAATGTTTCTTAACTGTTCAAGGCGTTTGCCTAGCTTTGCTCAAGTGACCGCTCCTTTGCTAATTAACAGATGCGTCTGCTTCACAAATGGAAACAGCTCCTCTTATCTAGGGTACACTAGAAGGCTTCCTAGGGTGGCTGTAACTTTAGGGAAGCCAGCATTCTATTATCTATTTTCAAGATGCCAAAGTAATTGTGTTGGTGGTCTTCCCTCAAGGAGCCTGTGTCTTGCAGTAGTTGGCTGTTGGAAGCCAACCAGAGGCCCTGTGGAAGAAAGGCCAGGTGAACTGCTTCCATAAAAATTACAGCCAGAAAAACCCTATGGAGCAGTTCTACTCTGTTACACATGGGGTCACCATGTGTCGGAATAGACTCCACGGTAACGAGGTGTTTTTTTTTTTTGGTTTGTTTGTTTTTTGATCGCCCAATTTGATTCCCATTAAATCTCATTCTGTTTTCAGGAATCAGAGTTGACCTAGTGATTGGTTTCCTGCTCTATCTAATTATATTTCTTGAACATGCAACAATCAGTTAATTAATTAATCAAATCAATCAATGATGTATTCAGGCAAAACTCACTGCCGTCGAGTCAGATCCAACTCAGCAACCCCTCCTTGGGTTTCCAAGGCGGTATCACTAAAGAAGTAGATTGCCCCATCTTCCTTCTGAGGAGTGGCTGGTGGATCTGAACCATCAGCCTTCTTGTTAGCAGTCAAATGCCTTAGGCACTACGCCACCAGAGCTCCCATTCAGGCAACAAATTCTTATAAAGTACCTTCCTGTGCCAGGCATTGTGTCAGGCCCTGGAAAGACAACAGTGAATAAGACAGACAGACAAGGTTCTTATATTATACAGTGGCAGGGAGCAGTTATCTGATATTCTTTACAAACTCAAGGAGAAAAAAATGATCAAGGAATAAATCCTATCCAATCAAGACGAATTCTAGCACAAAGCCTAAAAGGATCATCATCAGCTTCTAATAAGGTGGAAGTTCTTGTTCCATAATAATTCTCCAATTTTCTTAGATAGATTAATTTCAGTGTAACTAATATTGTCATAACTTCCACATCTTAATACACCCTCATGTGTGTTTTTACAAGCCTTTCTCCAAATTAATATAAATTCAGATTATTTTTATAGAAGCTTCACTCATAGTATGATGCATAGTGTTTGCTCATGGTTTGAAGTACTATCAAGATCTCAGAGTAAAAATACTGTCTCTGTTTTATGAGCAGACTATACCAGCCACTCCCTGGAAGGAAGGTTGGGCAATCTACTTCCGAAGTGATACCACCTTGGAAACCCAAGGAAGGGTCGCTATGAGTCGGATCCCACTCCACTGCAGTGTGTTGCATTGTTGTATACTAGCTCTAGTGGCGCAGTGCCTAAGGCACTTGACTGCTAACCAGAAGGATGGCAATTCAAACCCACCAGCCATTCCTCGGAAGGAAGACTGGGCAATCTACTTCCGTAGAGATACCGCCTCGGAAACCCAAGGAAGAGTTGCTATGAGTCAAATTCACTTGAGGGCAGTGAGTTTGGTATGAGTCAAATTCACTTGAGGGCAGTGAGTTTGGCTTTGGATACTAACTCTTAAGAAGCTCTGGTGGCACTGTGGTTAAGGCATTGGGCTGCTAACCAAAACATCAACAATTCAAACCCATCAGCCACTCCACAGGTGAAAGATGAGGCAATCTGTTTCTGTAAAGATTTACAGCCTTGGAAACCCAATGGGAGTTGCTATGAGTCAGATTTGACTCAATGGCAGTGGGTTTATACTAACTCTTGCTAATCATATCAGAATCATGCCATGGATCACGAGCAGTAGGTGTGCTAGAGAAATTCTGGAAAGAAAACTCAGTAACTGAAAAATAATCTCAAATGTACATTTGTCTGATCATGATTTCGGGCCATTATTGTACATAGAGGCCAGTATGCTTCTTTCATTTCCTCAAGTACACATGTGTAAGCAAGGCTTGTCTTGTGTCTTCATGTAGCAGTGATGTCTTTTCTTGACACGGTCTGTAGAAATGTCAGACACATACAGGTTCAGTAAATGTTTTCTGATGATGTAATGCTTCATATTTATTGTTTTATATAGCAAGTCATTTAATTCTCCAGATTAGTATGTCTTCTTAGTAAATGCTGAACAATGAATTCAAGAATCCTCAACTTAGAGTTTAAACAAATTCCTTGAAAGCAGTCCTATCACCTTGCCTCCTAATTTTCAAAATGCTATTTCATCTGCCAGTGACTAAGCTGCAGGAAAAACCTTTTTGTTGTTATGTAAAGGAAAATGTGGGTGGAGGGAATGAGTCCAACCTGATGATTTGGACCGTCAGAGACAGAGGGAAAAAGGAAATCTCAGCCCTCACCAGATAGAATTCCACTTTTTGGGGAAGTCCATTATCAAGGTGATGTAAATTCTGAAGTAACAAACTGACTCAGCATGTTCCTAAGCCACAGACCTCTTACGTGACGTATGTTAAATACATGTCATTTGCCCATTTGCTCTGAGTAGGTAACAGAGAAACCATGTATTTTCCCCACCTCATACACACACAAAGCGGAAGTATACTGAGCTCCTCTATTGGTCTTGTTCTTATTCATATTTCTAACAATCAAGACATTTTGCCTCTGACCATAGCTGTTAATTTAGAGTTCTCTTCACCTTTCTGCCATGGTATTCCAATGAACTTATAGTAAATGATTATAGATGATCCTCCTTTACCAAAAATGCATTTCCTATTTTTGCATAGTCAGAAAAATTGGTTATACATTACAAATATGTTTAGAAAACAAGCAGGATTGTCAAAACTCAAACCACAATATTTTCTAATGCTCATACTTCTATTTACCAAACAGATTTAATGACAGAGGTGGCAGCCACTACTACCACATTTTTAAAGTATGACCTATAAGAAAACTGTGTTTTTTCTTTTTTTAATCCATGAAAAATGGGAGTTAACATTTAATGAGTCCCTTGCTGCTATGTGCAAGCCACTGTTTTAATGGACTTAAATATAGTATGTCCTCTAAAGGCGGAAATTGTCTTGTCATCATTTCCATGAAAAGATGGATTATTTCTACTATGAACCAAAAAGTTATGGGAGAGGACAAAGTTGATAGAAAATATGCACTAGAGTGAATGGTGTCCTTCCTGGTCTCAATATATAACACATAATTTCATGATATGCCAATGATTTATTACCATTCTCATCATAGTACCCACATCAAAGCATTCCTACTGTATTCCCAACACTAACAGGAATCCTCCTAGACCATCTCATCATCTCACCAATAGTAATTTTGGTGTTTCAGCAGTAGTCATCATGTTGCCACTTGCAATTATGGTTATAGGCCAAGTTTCTTAAACTATCTATGCCTCAGTTTGCTCATCTCAGAGATAAAGGATAATAGTATTTGCCATATAAATGTGAGGATTAGATGGTTTATTTTAGGTAGTCTATTGAACCCTGTTGTTGTTGTTAGTTGCCATTGAGTCTGTTGGGACCTGTGGTGACCTTATTTATGTGTAACAGAATGAAACAATGCCTTATATGGCACCATCTTCACGAGCGTAGGTATGTCTGAGTCCTTTGTTGCCACTATTGTGTAGGGCCTAACAACCTATGGGTTCATCTTCCAACACTATATTGGACAATACTCTGTGATGCATAGAGTTTTCATTGACTAATTTCCAGAAGTAATGCTTTCCTTATTTCCTTGCTAATCTGTCTTTAGTCTGGAAACTCCACTAAATTCTGTCTACCATGGGTGACCCTTGTTGTTGTTAGGTGCCATTGAGTCATTTCTGACTCATAGTGACCCCATGCACAGCAGAATGAAACACTACCCAATCCCGTGCCAACTCCATGATCCTTGCTATACTTGAGTCTACTGTCGCAGCCACCATGTCAACCCATCTCGTTGAAGGCTTTCCCTTCTTTCGTGGAAACTGCACCCTACCAAGCATGACATCCTTCTCCAGGGAATGGTCCCTTCTTACAACATGACCAAAGTAGATGAGATGAAGTCTAGCCATTGTCCCTTCCAAGGAGCATTTCAGCTGCACTTCCTCCAGGACAGATCTGTTAGTTCTTTTAGCAGTCCATGGTACTTTCAGCATTCTTCGCCA
>NW_006921749.1:1995328-2032024 GCF_000298275.1 Orycteropus afer afer | reverse complement strand
GACCTTTTCCATCACCTCTTACCACAGATGTAGTTAATCTGATTCCTGTGTGTTCCATCTGCTGAAGTCCATGTGTACAGCTGCCATTTGTGTTGTTGAAAAAAGGTGTTTGCAATGAATAAGTCATTGGTCTTGCAAAATTCTACCATGCGAGTTCCAGCATTACTTCTGTCACCAAGGCCATATTTTCCAACTACCCGTGATTCTTCTTTGTTTCCAACTTTTGCATTCCAGTCACCAGTGATAATTAACACATCCTGATTGCATGTTCTGTCCATTTCAGACTGCAGAAGTTGATAAAATCTTTCAATTTCCTCCTCTTTGGCTTTGGTGGTTGGTGCATAAATTTGAATTATAGTCATATTAAAGGACAAGCTTGTGTCCCTTTCTGTTTTTTAAATACTTGTGCACAGCACCAGCATCATAGCAACATGCAAGCCATACATTACAACAAATTGTCAGATAGGTGGTGGCACTGAATGTTAGTTATCATCAATTATAAGAGGCAACCTGGTTTCAAATATATTAATATATGACTATAGTTTCCAAGAATTGGTGAAATATAGTAATAAGTAAAAGATAGAATAATAAGTATGAAATTGAGAATAATGCCTGCCACATCGTATATGCCTAGTAAATGTTCATTGTAATTGCTATTAGCAACCCATGAATCACAGCATAAGTATGGGATTTCCAGGTCCCCTGTGGCCAAGGCTTCCTTATCCAAGGCACAACACCAGGAACCTATCCTTATGTTATGAGTAGGTGATGCCACCAACCTGTGCCTCTGTAAATAGGGGGATAGATTAGGCACTTTAACACAGTTTGTTTTTTCCTCTCAGAAGGTAAACCCTTTTTCCAAAAAAAGAAAAAGAAACTTACAAAGAAGCGATGTTTTAAAACTGATAAAAGAGGACTCTTTTTCTGATTAAAGCAAGGGTGGATGGGCCCACAGCTCTGCTTACCCTTCTTCCTCTTCACCTGCATGGCAGCCCCTCCAAGGAGTCCTTTGGGGAAGTAATAATGCTTTGTTGACTTGTATTAAAATAATGAATCCCCTAAAATTCCTATAACTGTTTCTTAACTACTTCAGAACTTGTCAAATTTTACTTACTGGGTGGAATTACTGGGAGCTCTGGTAGCATAGTGCCTAAGGCACTTGACTGCTAACCAGGAAGCTGGCAGTTCAAACCCACCAGCCACTCCTCAGAAGGAAGATTGGGCAATCTACTTCTGTAGCAAAACTGCCTCAGAAACCCAAGGAGGGGTTGCTATGAGTCATGTCCAACTTGACGGCACTTAACAACAAACAACAACAACAGGTGGAATTACTTAGCACCTACTATGTTCATGGCACAGAATACATCCACTCCTCACTTATGACCAAATTTAAGTTCCAAAGACCTTGTTGAGATGTGAAAATTGGTGTTATGTGAAAATGGATGGTGACCACATCAGATCACAAAATGAAGGATGAATACATCATTATACAGCCAAATTACATCATTACATAACTGCCAGACCACTGAGAATCATGGCCCAGGCAAGTCCACAACCTTAATCATCACAGCCAGCATTACTCTCACTCACCTCATGCCTTGGCATTCATTACTGCCAGCATACATCTTTAATATGTAGATAGTCTGATAGTAGATTTTCGACTAATGTCATAAATGTGAAATGTTGGATAATGAGATAGAAGACAAAAGAGGAGTAGTTGTACACTTTCAATTTATTTTTCTCACCTTCCTCCATTTCCCCAAACTCTTTCCACTCTTGTCACATGTAACTGAGATCACCTTCCATCTCAACCAAAACACCTCATGGCCCTCCTCACACTTAGTTTATGCTCTTAGAGGATAAAACATGAAGGATACTGAACTTTTGTTCCACATATATCTTTCTGCCATTAAGGACTTTTTATTCTAATATCTTTTTCTTCCAACCATCCTCACACTCTGTCTGAGGAAGCCTCTACCCAATGATAATTTTAACTTAACTATTATTGTACAGGCAGTCCCTGGGTTATGAACATCTGACTTGCAGATTTCATGCTTTAATGTAATGTAAATTTTGCCTCACTTTGAAACGATTGAGCCAACTCCTATTAGCAAGAAATTCTTTATCACAATTACCTTCACTTGCTGCACAGGAAGATTTTCAATCATGGAAAATGCTTCAGAGCTTTTCTTGCACAAAAGTAAGGCTAAATAAGAGCCATATGCACTTTTTCCAACTTAACTACAAATTCGACTTAATGGCACACTTAGGAATGGATCTTGATCATAACCCAGGGGCCGCCTGTATGTCAATTATGTTCATAGGAAACATATGACAATCAATCTTCTCTTCCTTGATTATCCACATGAAACTTGACAGATAAGGGACCTAAATATAAATACTCAGTATGTCACATGAAATTGTGCAAAGCATTTCTTCCCTGCTAGTATCTGCTAGATTTGTTTGTGTGTGAATGAGTCACGTTGGGTTGGTATTACATGCGATGGAAGAGTTAACTACTTAAGATTCCCACAGAGGTCTGCAGTTAGGCCAGGTCAGAGAGCTTTTAACACAAGAGAGCTTGTGTTAAAAGCTGTGTTTTAACACAGAACAATTAACACAAAGTGAGACAGCACTTTCTAGAATAGCTCCGTAGAGATCCAGTAAGTAAACATAAAAACAAAACAAAACAAAAAACCTCAAACTAACTGCCATGGAGTTGGATGCGACTCATAGCGACCCCTCCTTGGGTTTCTGAGGTGGTATCACTAGGAAACTGGATTGCCCAATCTTCCTTCCCAGGAGTGGCTGGTGGGTTTGAACAGCCAGGCTTCTGATTAGCAGTCAAATGCCTTAGGCACTACGCCACCAGAGCTCCCAAGTAAACATAGGCTAGTTCCAAATTATCTTTTCCCTAGATACTAAGCAGATATTGCTTCTTTACTGTTTTCTCTGACTCAAATTTCCATAAATCAAGAGAAAAATAAAGAAAATATTCCAAATTCACTGCCATTGAGTTGCATCTGACTCATAGTGACTCCTCCTTGCCTTTCTGAGGTGGTATCACTATGGAAGTAGATTGCCTGATCTTCCTCCCAAGGAAGGGTGGGTTTGAACTGCCAGCCTTCTGGTTAGCAGTCAAATAAATGCCTTAGGCACTACGCCACCAGAGCTTCTAGGAGAAGGCAAAGAATGTCATTTTTCCATAAACGATCATTCGTTCTACCTGGTGGGAGAGTATCAAAGATCAAATACTAAAGGTAATTTAAAAGAAGCTATTTCCACTCTTCAAAAAGAAATACTGTCCAGTCAACTACAACTTATGGCAAAACCATGTGTGTTAGAGAACTGTGCTTCATAGGGCTTCCAGTGGCTGATTTTTCAGAAGCAAATTGTCAGGCCTGTCTTCTGGTTCTCTGGATGGCCTTGAACCTCCAACCTTTCTGTCAGAAACTGAGTGAATTACTCATTTGCATGACCCAGTACTCCTTCTCCACTCCTTAGGGAGAATACAGTGTTCAATTTACTCTAGTTTAGTATTTAAAGTAGAGACTAGAAAGCTCTATTTAATAAAACAATTTGCAATTTAAGTATTCTCATTTTTGTTATTAGGAGTTGAACAAGAAACAAACTAGGTTGGAAGAAAATAGAGCTAATGAGACAGAAAAGAGGGAAGAAGAAACTTGGACTGAATGAGCAACAAAGAAAAAAGGAGGAGTAGAGAGATCCAGAAAGGAAGGGAGAAGGAGACCGAAAAGAAGAGGAAGGCGAACACATAAATAGGTTCTGTTCATTTGGGGTCATCATTCTCAGGAATTATCGTTGATCTTCTTCAACTGCCTTAATTCTTATACTCCTGAGGTCTCCATTCTAAATGGTTGACCCAAACACCTACCCCATTAAAAATTATTCTCTGAGAACAGGAGCTGTGATCAAAACAGTGTTACCCACTGTTACCCATCAAGTCAAGGGATAGAGATTTCCTCATCCTTGCCACAGACATCTAAAGCTTTCAGTTGATGCACACACTGATGGCAGTAGTAATGGGACAGCTTTTGCTAAATATACTGACATGGCTTGTCATGACGTAACTGTAGATATTCAAAAAGAATTAACTATCTTAATTTCATGAAGATTTAATTTTAGTTGGTTTCCTGTATAAGCAAGCTTCTTTTGCCTTCCCAATTTTTCTTTCTTCCTCTGCACTATTTTCCCCCATGTCTGTTTTAAAGTGCTGGAAGATAACTTGAACAAAAGATTAATGTTCTGTGAGAAGATAATGAGAGGATTTGAAAAATGAAACAAAACAAAAGAACGATAATTGATTAAATTAATATAAACAACAAAGTCATAATTTTGGACCTTAAGTTGTGAAGATAGCTGATTTAGCAATTGATTTTATCTATCCAAGAATTATTTCTCTCTTCATTTATGGATATAAAACATCAGAAAATTATTATCCAGTCTTATACTCGGCCACTGGGTGAAAGAAATGAAAAAGACAATTGGATATTACAACCAAAATTGGAAGCTGATTGTATATTTAACCCAGACGAGAGATACATTTACTTCTGGATACTACCAAAAATAATTTTGTAAAAAGACTCCTCATCTTGTTCTAAACCTGTTGTGTCAGAGGCATCTTCACTGGAATCCAATCCCTTTATGGAGACTCATGAACAGCACAACTTAATCTGGCACAGGTGCCCACAATGACATTGGCAATGGAGATAGTTTCCTGTTGTGGAGAGAAGTGGTCACTGGAGACAGTTCCCACAATCATTCCACCATATTATTTAACCTCTTTGATACTTAGTTTCTGCAACTGTAAAGAGTGATAATCATAGTAACTCTTTCACACACAGTTATTTTAAATGAGATAATGCCTAAAGCATCTAACTATAGAAGTGTTTGCCAAAATTATCATCACTTTGATTGGTCCAAGATCTTTTCCCAGGAGTTACTCCATCTGCCTGCATTAACAATAGAGTAGTCTACCAGTTACAACTGTTTCTTAGTTTGAAGGCTGATTTCAGGGCAGCCTTTGAACCCATAGGGAAAATCTCACAGTCTTGTATTCTTCTGTCTTCCATTAATTCATCAGTTATTCTTGTTAATAGAGCTAATTTCTTAGGCTGGGTTCTCCAGAGAAGCAAAAACAGTGATGCTTATGTATGTACATATGTATGTATGGAGGGGGAGAGAGAGAGAGAGAGTTACCTCAATGAAATGGCTCAAGCAGTTGTGTTGTTGCTGTTGTTAGGTGCTATTGAGTCGGCTCCAACTCAAGCGACCCTATGTACAACAGAAATACTGCCCAGTCCTATGCCATCTTCACAATACTTGCTATACCTGAGCCCATTGTGGCAGCCACTGTGCCAATCCATCTCCTTGAGGGTCTTCCCCTTTTTCGCTGACCCTCTACTTTACCAAGCATGATATCCTTTTCCAGGGAATGGTCCCTTCTGACAACATAGTCAAAGTAGGTGACACGAAGTCTGGCCATTCTCACTTCCAAGGAACATTCAGGCTACACCTCTTGCAGGACAGATCTGTCAGTTCTTCTGGCAGTCCATAGTACTTTCAGTACTCTTTCCCAACTCCACAACTCAAAAGTATCAACTCTTCTTCAGTTTTCCTTATTTATTTTCCAGCTTTCACAGGCATATGAGGCAATTGAAAACAGCATGGCTTGAGTTAGGCACACCTTAGTCTTCAAAGAGACATCTTTGCTCTTCAGCACTTTAAAGAGGTCTTTTGCAGCAGATTTGCCCAATGCAACATGTCATCTTATCTCTTGACTGCTGCTTCTATTGGTGTTTATTGTGGAACCAAGGGATATGATATCTTTAACAACTTTGATCTTTTCTCCATTTATCATGATGCTGCTTATTGGTCCAGTTGTGAAGATTTTCCTTTTCTTTATGTTGAGGTTTTTAATCTTCCTTAGTAAGTGCTTCAAGTCATCTTCACTTTCAGCAAGCAAGGTTGTATCATCTGCATATCGTAGGTTGTTAATGAGTCTTCCTCCAATCCTGTTGCCACATTCTTCTTTATATAGCCCAACTTCTTGGATTCTTCACTCAGCATACAGATTGAATAAGTATGGTGAAAGGCTACAACCCTGACACACTCCCCTCCTGATTTTAAACCATGCAGTATTCTCTTATTCTGTTTGAATGACAGCCTCCTGTTAAGAATACACAGAGTCACTGTGCCAAAAAGAATTGATCAATGTTCATCCATTTCAGGAGGTGGCATATGATCAAGAACCAACAGTACTGAAGGAAGACATCGAAGCTGAACTGAAGGAATTGGCAAAAACAAGACTATGGGAATTGATGGAACACCCATTGAGTTGTTTTAACAAACAGATGTCACGTTGAAGGCATTTACTCATCTATGCCAGGAAATTGGGAAGACAGCTACGTGGCCAACTGACTGGAAGAGATCTATATTTGTACCCATTCCAAAGAAAGGTGATTCCCACCGAATGTGGAAATTATCAAACAATTTCATTAATGTCACACACAAGTAAAATCTTACTGAATATAATTAAAAAATGACTGCATCAGTATAATGACAAGAAACTTACAGAAATGCAAGCTGAATTTAGAAAAGGACATGGAACGAGGGATACCATTGCTGATGTCAGATGGATCTTGGCTGAAAGCAAGGAATACCAGAAGGATGTTTACTTGCATTTTATTGACTATGCAAAGCATTTGATTGTGTGGATCATAACAAATTATGGATAACATTGAGTAGAATGGAAATTCCAGAACACTTAATTGTGCTCATGAGGAATCTGAATATAGACCAGGAGGCTATCGTTCAAATAGAACAAGGAGATATTGCATGCAGTTGTAGAGGCTGGCAAGTCTCAAGTCCATGGGTCAGATGTCAGGCTGGAAGCTTCTCCTGATCATGTAGGTGCTGCAGGGATTGATGAACCCAAGATCAACAGATAAGATGGCAGGCTGCTGGCTCAAGTCCAAAGAACCAGAGGTCAGATGACAAGGTAGATTCAGGGTCTAAGTCAAGCAAAAAGCAAGAGAACTTTGTCATAATGTCCATATATATTGAATGCTTTCCATACACTTGAGGAAACTGTCTTTCAACTGATAGACAGATCTCATAATGAAAATGATTACATTATGCCAGATCTCATCAATGAGGGGTGACTACATCATTACATACCAGACAAACTACATTACAACTGCCAAACCACTGAGAATCATCATCCAGCCAAGTTGACACACAACCTTAACTATCATAGCTACCATGCATATTAACATGGAAAATTCATATTAAAAGAATTTAAATATAACAAAACATTCAGTACTATACCAGTAGTAAACACAATTGACTTTTGATAGTTCAGATGCTGTTTTAGGATTCTGCAATGCCTTGTATCCTATGTGTGGTTTAAGATTGGATTTATATGCATGCATTAATTATATACTGCAGTCATGCATTGTTTAAAGTCCACAATATATTCTGTGAAATAAGATGTTATGTGATTTGGACTTTGTGGGAACACTACATCATGGTCTAGTCCTGCTGTTTTTTTAAGCAACTCAAACCAAACTTCATGCCTAAGCAATGATCATCAACATGCAGAGAGGGATTTCCTTTTGCATTTGGTTCTCAATCCATGTCAGTAGCAATTTCTCCATATCTGACACAGGTCTCTCTCACATTTTGTTAGCTTTATAGCTTTTGATGGAGCCAATCCTTTAACAGCTTGGAGAATTTTTTTCTTTGATTTTGAGGATCATCATGATTGTTGAGTGCAAAATTCATAAATTGCAAGCAATAGCATGCACTGATTTTCCACCTTTGTGTTGTTTAATAACCTTTTGTTTCGTTTCCAAGTTGATACTTTTCCTTTCCTTTTTGCTGCTGCTATCACAACAACAAATCACTAGCACTGGTTTTGCTGTCATGATGCACCTCATGGAGACATAATGCACATCACAGTAACATTTTTGTAAAAAAAAGTTAAATAGAAAATGTTACAACACTCAAGAGACATGTAATAAATACATGAGATTGGATGCTGCTGGCTATGAGTCAAAACACACACAATTATATGGTAAATTTTTTAGATAGAAAGTACAGTACATACATAATAAAGCAGGGACATAGGCATTTACTGTGATTATCAAGATATGTGTTGTAGGTTATATATGTACGATATCATTATATGCCTGATGGTACAATTGCTTCATATACAAGCCATGTGAGATACATGTGTTGTGTGTGGGAAGATGTTGAGTCACTTTATCTTGTTCTCTGATCAGAATTTCTAAATTCTTTTATAATCTTATGGGACCATGGATATATATGCCGTCAGACATTGCCCAAATGGACATTATGTGATGTATGACTGTATACCCAATCTTTGCACTTAAGCAATGGTTTTTTAGGGAACCCATGAAGACATAAATGTATAAGACATTGTCCATAAACTGTCTAAATCATATCCAACAATATATAGTATTTTTCAAAAAAGCATGCAGTTATTCTTGTGACAAATAAAATGCAAATTTATTTAAAAGCACTATTGCATTCATAGTGATATCTTGGCATTATGTGTCCCTTAATCAAGAGGAACACCAAACCTATTAATACTATCTAGAGTTGTGGGAGGAAGGTGAGATAAATAGGATGCGTTTTGATTACCTCATCCTACTCTAACAAATGGGATAGCTTTAACAAACAGGAATTTATTCTCCTACAGTTTTGGATGCAGAAGTCCAAGTTCAAAGTGCCAGGCTGTAGATGCTGGGTGAAAGCCCCTCGACCTTGGGCTTCAGTCCTGTCTCTTGCTCCAGGCCCACTGGAGCTGGAGGCTGCTCTTAACTCAGGCAGCTGCTGGCTGCTGAGGCTGACAAAATCAACATCAACAAGTAAAAGGCACAGCTCCAATATTACCAAACCACATAGCAGGCCATTGATTCAAGTCCCTTAAAAGTCCTGAGATTGACAGAGCATGGCAGGCTGCTGAATGAAGACTCAGCTACATGCAGGGTCCAAGTGTGCCAAAAAGCTGGAGACCTTACTGAAAGTTGCTTCTTATATACCAGAAGTAGCCCACATCCCTAAAGCAGCTAGTCAACTGTTCCAGTAAATTCCACCATGGAGTCAATTACCATTCTCAACACGGGGAAACATTACATCCAGCTGCCCAGCCACTCAAAACCAGGCCCAGCCAAGTTGACACATAACCTTAACTACCACAGGATGTAAACAAGGATCCATGCCATAAAGCAGAAGATTATCAGAAACAATAACATAGAAAAGTAAAACCTTTACATTTGAAAAAAAAAAAAAAAAACCCGATAAAACTGTACAACAGAAAGAGTGAGCCCTGATGCAAACTATGAACTACAGTTAATAATAATATGTCAGTATTGATTCATCAATTATAACAAATGTACTACATGAATACAAGATGTTAATAACAAAAGAAACTATCTGCTAAGGGGGTCAAGGAGTGTATAGGAAATATCTGTACTTTCTGCACAATTTTCTTAAACCTAAATCTGCTCTAAAAACTAAAGTCTGCTTTAAATATAGTAAAATTTCTGCATGGCAAAAGATACTATTTAAAAAAAATCCCAAACTCACAGCCGTTGAGTCAAATCTGACTCACAGCGACCCCTCCTTGGGTTTCCTAGGTGGTATCGCTATGGAAGTAGATTGTCCCATCTTCCTTCTGAGGAGTAGCTGGTGGGTTTTGAACCACCATTCTTCTGGTTATCAGTCAAACATCTTAGGCACTATACCACCAGAGCTCCCAAAAGATACAATAGAGAAAATAATTTCAACATGTTTGACACATCTCTACTAGAAAACAAGCCCTATAAGTAAATAAGAAACAGCTCAATAGATGGGCAAAAAATATGAACAAATTTGTTCATAGGAAAAGAAACACACTGAGTAATAAAGATATGAAAATATGCCAGAGCTAACTATTGATCAAAGAAAGTAAAACTAATGATAGAGTACTACTATTATTATTATTATTTGCCTTAGCAGATTGACAAATATTTACATTACTCAAAAAGTGTTGATGAAGTGAGGGAGGAAAGGAAACTCTTGTGCTCTTGGTGGAAAAGTAAACTGGTATGACACATGGGAAGGGGATTTCGCAATTTCTATCAAAGATTTTATTGATAATGAGATTGTATGGATAACAACAAATTAGTGATAACAATGCAAAGAATGGGAATTCCAGACTACTTAATTGTGTTCACACGGAACGTGTACACAGACCAAGAGGCAATCATTTGAACAGAACAAGAGAATACTGAATGGTTTAAAATAAGGAAGGTGTGCATAAGGACTGTATTCTTTAATCCTATTTATTCAATTTATATGCTGAGCAAATAATCTGAGAAGCTGGACTATATGAAGAAGAATGCAGCATCAGAATTGGTGGAAGACTCATTAACAACCTGAGATATGCAGATGGCACAACCTTGTTTGCTGAAAGCAAAGAAGACTTGAAGCACTTACTGATGAAGATCAATGACTTCCTTCAGTTTGGATTGCACCTCAACATAACGAAAACAAAAATCTTCATAATTTGACCAATGAGCAACATCATGACAAATGGAGAAAAGACTGAAGTTGTCAAGGATTTCATTTTGCTTGGGATCCACAACCAACACCCATGGAAGTAGCAGTCAAGAAAACAAGTAATGTACTGCATTGGGCAAATCTTCTTTAAAGTATTAAGGAACAAAGATGTCACTATGAGGACTAAGGTGTACCTGACCCAACCCATGGTATTTTCAATCACCTTATATACATGTGAAGCTGGACAATAAATAATGACGATTGAAGAAAATTGATGCATATGAATTATAGTATTGGTGAAGTATATTATATAAACCATGGACTCCAGAAGAATGAAAAATCCTTGGAACAAATACAGCCAGAACGCTCCTTAGAAGCAAGAATGGTAAGACTTTGTCTCATATACTTTGGACATGTTATTAGGAGAGACTAGTTTCTGGGGAAGGACATTGTGCTTGGTAAAGTAAAGTCACTGAAAAAGAGGGAGACCCTCAACAAGATGGATTGACACAGTGGCTGCATCAATGGACTCAAGCATAGCAAGAGTTTGAGGATGGCCCAGGATTGGGCAATGGTCCATTCTGTTGTACATAGGGTTACTATGAGTCAGAACCGATCCAACAGCACTTAAAAACAACAATATCACATTTTTAGATAGATACAACCTTTCCCTTTGGAAAGTTAAATTTGGGGTGTGTATCCTAAAGGAAGGAGCTCTGGTGGCCTAGTGCATAAGACATTTGCCTGCTAACCAGAAGGCTGGTGGTTCAAACCCACCAGCCACTCCTCAGAAGGAAAGTTGGGCAATCTATTTCTGTAGTGATACCACCTTGGAAATCCAAGGAGAGGCACTATGAGTCGATCTGACTTGACAGCAGTGAGTTTGTTTTTTTTGTTTATCCTAAAGGAAAGGAGCCCTGGTGGTACAGTGGTTAAAATGATTGGCTGATAACTAAAAGGTCATTGGTTCAAACTTACCAGCTGGGGCCAGAGGTTGGTGAGCCCAGGGCTGGGGGCTGCTTATCTCTTGGGGGTGGCTCTTTAATAAGGCCAGGGCCCAAGGTAGGCAGGTGCAGAGGGGTTAGGAACAACTAAGAGAGATAAACTTGTCTGTTAGTTTGTCATCCTGTGGTGGCTTACTTGTTGCTGTGAGGATGGAGACTATACCACCGTGTTGCAAAATGCCAGCAGGGTTACCCATGGTGGACAGATTTCAGTGGAGTTTCCAGGCTAAGACAAACTTCGAAGGAAGAAGCCATCCACTTCCCAAACAATTGGCCAGTGAAAATCTTATGAATAGCAGTGAAACACTGTATGATATATTACTGGACAATTTTATGAATAGCCCTGAAACACTGTCCGATATAGGGCTGGAACATGAGCCCATCAGGTCAGAAGACACTCAAAATTTGATTGGGGAAGAGCTGATTCCTCTGAGTCGAGACAACCTTAATGACATGGACAGAGTAAAGCTTTCGGGACTCCCATTGGCTGATGTGACATGACTCAAAATGAATAGAAACAGATGCAAACATCCATCAATAATTGGAACATTGACTGTATAAAATATGAATCTAGGAAAATTGGAAGTTGTCAAAAATGAAATAGAATGCATAAAGATCAATATACTAGGCATTAGTGAGCTGAAATGGACTGGTTTTGGCCATTTTGAATCAAACAATCATATAATTTACTATGCTGGGAAGGAAAAATTGAAAAGGAATAGTGTGACATTCATTGTCACAAAGAATGTTTCAAGATCTGTCCTGAAGTACAATGCTGTCAGTGATAGGATAATATCCATATGCCTACAAGGAAGATCAGTTAATACCACTATTCAAATTTACACACCAACCACCAAAGCCAAAGATGAGGAAATTGGAGATATTTACCAACTTCTGTAGTCTGAAATTGACTGAACATGCAATCAAGATGTGTTGATTACCACTGGTGATTGGAATGCAAAAGGTGGAAACAAAGATGAATCACCAGTAATCGGAAAATATGGCCTTGGTGATAGAAATAACGCTGAAGATCACATGATATAATTTTGCAAGACCAATGACTTATTCATTGCAAATACCCTTTTTCAACAACATGAGCAATGACTGTACATCATCATCATTTGACTTCATCAAATGGAATACACAGGAATCAGATCGACTAGATCTGTGGCGAGAGGCGATGGAGAAGTTCAATATCTTTGGCAAAAACAAGGCCAGGAGCTGATGGTCTGATGAAACAGACCATTGATGTGCTCATATGCACATTCAAGTTGAAGTTGAAGATGATTAAAACAAGTCCACTAGAGCCAAAATATGACCTTTATAATATCCCTCCTGAATTTAGAGATCATCTAAAGAATACATTTGATGCATTGAAACCCAATGACTGAAAAGTAGAGTAATTGTGGGATGACATCAAGAACATCAACCATGAAGAAAGCAAGAGGTTATTAAAAAGACAAGGAAGAAAAGACCAAATTGGATGTCAGAAGAGACTCTGAAACTTGCCCTTGAGTGGAGAGTAGCTAAAGAAAATGGAAGAAAAGACAAGACAAAAGAACTGAACAGAAGATTTCAAAGAGCAGCTTGAGCAGACAAAGCCAATTATTATAATGAAATGCTCAGCATTTCTTATGCTGAAAGAACTGAGGAAATAAATTTAAGTCTTGAGTTGCAATATCGAAAGATTCTATGGACAAAATATTGAATGACGCAGGAAGCATCAGAAGAAGACAGAAGGAATATACAAAGTCACTATACCAAAAAGAATTGGTCCATGTTAATCCATTTCAGGAAGTGGCATAAGATCAAGAACCAATGGTACTGAAGGAAGAAGTCAAAGCTGCACTGAAGGAACTGGAGAAGAACAAGGCTCAAGGAATTGATGGAATACCCACTGAGATGTTTCAACAAATGGATACCCAGCTGGAGGCACTCACTCAGTTATGCCAAGAGATTCGGAAGACAGCTACCTGGCCAGCTGACTGGAAGAGATCCATATTTGTGCCCATTCCAGAGAAAGGTGATCCCAGAGAATGTGGAAATTATCAAACAATATCATTAATATCACAAGCAAGTAAAATCTTAATGAAGATAATTCAAAAATGGTTGCAGCAGTATATTAACAGACAGCTTCCAGAAATGCAAGCTAGATTCAGAAGAGGATGTGGAAGGGGGGATATCATTGCTGACATTAGATGGATCTTAGCTGAAAGCAAAGAATACCAGAAAGATGTTTATTTATGTTTTATTGACCATGCAAAAGCATTTGATTGTATGGATCATAACGAATTATGGATAACATTGAGAAGAATGAGAATTCCAGAACACTTGATTATACTCATGAAGAACCTGTACATAGATTAGGATGCTGTCGTTTGGACAGAACAAGGAGATACTGTATGGTTCAAAATCAAGAAGGTAATATGTCAATGTTGTATCCTTTCATCGTACTTATCAATTTGTATGCTGAGCAAATAATCTGAGAAGCTGGATTATATGAAGAAGAACATGGCAACATGATTGGAGGAAGACTCATTAACAACCTGTGATACACAGATGACACATTTTATTGCTAAAAGTGAGGATGACTTGAAGCACTTTCTGATGAAGATTAAAGACTACAGTCTGAAGTATGGATTACACCTCAATATAAAGAAAACAAAAATCTTCACAACTGGTCCAATAAATAGCTTCATGGTGGATGGAGAAAAGATTGAAGTTGTCAAGGATTTCATATTACTTCATTCTACATCAACACCAATGGAAGCAGCAGTCAAGACATCAGACAATGTATTGCATTGGGCAAATCTACTGCAAAAGATCTCTTTCAAGTGCTGAAGAGCAAAGACGTCTCCTTAAGACTAAGGTGCACCTAACTAGAGCCATGGTATTTTCAATCACCTCTTATGCATGTGAGAGCTGGACAATGAATAAGGAAGACCAAAGAAGAGTTGATGCTTTTGAGTTGTGGTGTTGGAGAAGAATGCTAAGGGTACCATGGTCTGCTAAAAGGACTAACAAATCTGTCCTGGAAGAGGTGCAGCTGAAATGCTCCTTGGAAGGGAGAACGGCCAGACTTCATCTCACCTACTTTGGTCATGTTGTCAGAAGGAATCTTCCCTGCAGAAGGATATCATGCTTGATAAAGTGGAGGGTCAACAAAGAAAGGGAAGGCCCTCAATGAGATGGATGGACATAGTGGCTGCAACAATGGGCTCAGGTATATCAAGGATTTTGATGCTGGCACAAGACCAGGCAGTGTTTCGTTTTGCTATGCATAAGGTTTCTATGAGTAGGAGAGGACTTGATGGCACCCAACAACAACAACAATGATATAATTGTATTTCCTTTAATCTCTATATATCTGTTATATATTTATCTATATTGCTATATGTATTTAGAAAAAATTCTTGAATGATACATATCAAACTCTCAAGAGTAATCCAGGGAGTGAAAATTAGAGAGTGAAAGGGAGTAATTTTATATTTTGCTCTTTACTTTATACAATCCTTTGTTCTTGCGTTCTTTGTTTTATACCTGCTTGAATAATTTCTTTTAGAAAGATCAGCATAAGGCCAATTCCTATGAGGCATTGGTTAAAGATGTTCCAAATGTTCAACTTTTCCAAATGGCTGCGCCACTCTATCATCTCTGACATCAACTCCTCCTCCTCCCCTCAATAATCTCCCTCCCATCTCAGTGTTCTGTAGTTCACTCAGAACTAACATCTCACAGAACTCACAAACTCCCAAGGAAACAGCTCACATGGTGGTGGTGGAGACTGGGAGGTAAGTCCCAGGTTTGTTGGGTAGGTCTGGAGGCTTCTCCCAACTCATGTGGTTGCAGTTTGGTGAGCCCAAATTGGCAGGTCAAATGGCAGCTGCTGTCTCAAGTCCAGGGGTGAGATGATGAAACTGGTGCAAGAGAGTGAGCTTTCCCAGAACATTCCTATATATACCCTCAAGGAAGCTAAGGATGGTGACTTGAGTCACACCCTCCAGCAAGGCAGGATTCATGATTCATCCCACCCTAAGCAGGCATAGAGACTAAGATTTACAATACATCACAAAATGGAGGATAATTGCTAGAAGGGCCATATTAAGCAATTCACTGCACTGCAATAGCACATATATTACTTTTGTAAATAAAAATATAAAAAGTGGTAATTTTCCAAAAAGAATCCTTGTTCCTAGAAACAGCAGTAACTGGTGTAGAATGTGGGGCTATATTCTGCCTATGAACTTTCCTCTATGTGAAACTGCTGATGCCCCTTGGATAAACAAGGGGGGAAGTTCCTATTCAGATGATCAGTGAGGGCACTCATCCAAGCACTTTGGAACATACATACAGAAAAAAGCAATATTGAGCTATTTTATTTTTATGACTGATTGTTGGGGGCTGTAGAGTGAAGACAAAGGGTGTTGCAGCCACCCATCATCCTAGGGCATTAAAAGAGGATGAGCCTTGTGTCTGGAGGAGAACAGGATCTCCCTGGTCATAGTTATAGAACAGGAGGTGTGTGGAGGCTGGTGGAACTTACCTCACCTCATGGTGTGGTGTGGGGATGGAACCTGGTTGAACAGCACAGATTGCCCTGTTCTTTTTCCACATCTTCTATGCCTAGTGGTTATAGAATGAAGGACATTAGATCTGTAATCTTACTAATGGGTACAATAAGAAATGAGGCTCATTAGAGCCAAGATTTTAGGAAAGGGTGTATATGCTTAATAATGGAACTCCTCTAGACCTAGCACTTCAGTTTCAGGAATGTGCCCACAGACAATGACTCTATGGATGTATGAGTTGATAGACCTGTGTCCTAAGAGGGCCCAGGCCTATAGTATCGTGGAGTGACCTACTTTACACTGGAATAGAGGCTCCTTCAACCCACTTCTCACCCATTGTCCTGAGAAGCCACTGCAAGGTGAGCAGTGGCTGTGTGTGTCCCTCCACTGTAACACACTGACCACCAGACCATGGGACCTCCAGAGATACCACAGGCCACACCAACAATAGGTGTGTTTTCTTAAGATAACAGTGACCAGACCCTTTGGTCTATATAAACCTCTGGGCTTCTTGGAATTATCTTCAGAGGGAAGAACCTATAAAGGAAAGAAATATTCTATTATGAATAGGCACAGTGATGATTTATTAGAGTTATTAAAATTTAATATTGGAAGGAATTGCCCTTGTTATGTGCATATGGTTTATAGATAACAACATTACTACCACATGTGTTCTAGAAAAAGAATCAAGTCAATGATATAATCAATACATGCTCTGCGTTCAGGGGAAGGAGAGAAGATAGAATAGGGGTGTTCATGGCAGGTTTTACAGAAACAGGACAACAACTACATAAATCCTTCAGGACTCTCTTCGTTGACTTCCCTTACCTGTGTCAAACAAATTAGAATATTTTGAGCATGTACCTGAACATTACTGAAAGAACAAAATTTGTCTTAAATTATTCTCATGACTATAACACTCATGTTAGACAAGCCACATGTCTGGTTACCTTTAGTATGCAGGGATGGTATATATTATAATAACATCATAGTGACCCTTCCTTGGGTTTTCGAGGCAGTATCACTACAGAAATAGATTGCCCACTCTTCCTTCCAAGGAGTGGCTGGTGGGTTTGAACTGCCAGCCTTCTGGTTAGCAGTCAAATGCCTTAGGCACTATGCCACCAGAGCTCCCAGATATTAAAGGCTCTCTTTGCTGAGTTTCCTATGACAATGTCTATCTCTGAGGAGTGAAAGCAGGAAAGAAGTATTTGACATGCAACTGGTCACAGTGAAAAGCTATGAAGACAGCACAAGAGGACTAGACAAAAACGATGTCCGTCCCAGTTTTAGACATAGCACAGCTTTCCCCATATACAATCATGAACTAGCAGTGGTTATTTTCAGATTTCAACTCCTTCCCCCTTTATTCTGCTCACCTCCAGTGAGCCCTTCTGGCTGGAAGCTTCATTCCATTTCCTGGTCTCATTCCTGCCCAGGTATTCTTTATGTATAGTCCATTAGAGAAATTTCCTGAAATGTATCTGTGAGTCCTACTGAGTAGATGACTAAATTTCATAGTAATGACCTTGGTTATGCTCCCAGAAGGAGCATATCTAACTTTGCCTGTGACTTCATTACAAGATATCCCCAAGTAAACATGGATGCATACTTGCTATACAAATGTGGATTCCAGTAAGATTGCTGGCCCCAATCTTTTCCTACATAGAAATCCCAGAGCTGCCACATTCATCTACAATGGTGTGCACATGCTGAAGAACTGTGGTATGTGCTACCCTTCACAGTCCCCGGAGGCCAGAAAATGAAAACAGCAATTGCATGGCCGTTCTCAAGCAGTAGTTCCTATCTTTTGAAAATCTGATGAAAGTGAAGGTTTTCTCTTCCCACCAACAGAAACATAAAATTTTGTAGGTAATTTCCAGAGGATCCTGGACCTCAGAAACATATTATGGAACCCGAGGGACCCGTAGATAACAAGACACACGCCCCTGTGGCAGTGAGAAAGAGCCACAGGAGAAGGCATCAGTGCTTTTAAATACATGGGCTCAGATGAGCCCTATGTAAAAATATGAAATACTTTGCTTTTAATTCTCCCTCCTTTCCTCCATCATCCCCCTCTTCCCTTTCTCCTTTCTTAAGGGTAAATCATATATCCTAGTGTTTCTCTTTACCTGGATATAACCAGTTGTGGTTAGGGCTTAAGTGTGGCCACTTCAAGATAGAATATAGTCAGTTAAGCTAAAGTATGATATATACATTCCTAAAAATTACCGACTATGCAAAATCAAACAATAAAAACCACAGAGCATATGGGGAAAAGGGGTTTGGGGCACAACACTCAAAACCACAGGGCATACAGGGAAAAGGGGTTTGGGGCACAACACTCAAAAACGTCCCAGCATATAAAAAGGAAGATAGGAACCAAAAAAAAAAAAAAAAAAATATATATATATATATATATATTTTACACATTCTAAATGGTTAAAAAATACATAAATGCTACAATAAATATGGCCCTATACCTAGAAAAAGATCTGACGTTCGCTCATGGAGGTGGCTGTTAAAAGAATTGCTGTTTGTGAGTTATTGAGAAGTGGTAGAATGAGGGTTATCTGGAATGGAAAGCTGTAACAGTAGTTATGGATGAGTGAGGCTCATAACATTGATAACTGGTAGATGTCTGATGTGTGTGTTTCTGTGTAACTCAGTTCAGCTGGGCATAGTTATTTGCACTCACTAGATACTTCTTGAAGACTAAATCACACAAAACAGACACATTTGTTACACTAACTTGTTCCCTGAAACACCCATCATTCTGGAACAAGTTCACAGTGTGAAAGAAGCATAGTAGAACTGACTGTACCCAGATTATAAAAATATCATAATTTTGAAAAATGAGAAGTTACTAAAACTCCAAAGAAACTATGTTGTAAAGGTGGCAATAGGTTATTATTTCTAAACAGAGAATAACTTATTTTGCTTATCGAACTCAAGTAAATCTAGGCTCTCTTGCTCTCATGCTATAGCCCATGTTGACATAGTTATAAATTAAAACAAAATACAAATTGGCTCCATAACTTTGACACACGTGTTTAATTCTTAATGAAGTCTTTTCTAGGCTAGAAAGAAGTTTTTATAGCACATACTAGACTTCTTAGAAAGTCCTCATTATATATTTTTATCCCTGAAGTCCCACGCCATACGGCAACTGCATTAATCTTATTTCCCTCTCTTCTTCACACTCCTCATCCCTACTTCTCATTTCCCAAGAAATTCAACAAACAAAATTCCATCTGTTGCTTATTCTATCTTCCTTACCCCTTCCTTTCTTTCCTGCTTCTACCTTTTTTTCCAAGAGTAAAAATTCCTCACTCAGCTATATTATTTTCGTATTGTTGTGACAAATTACCACAAACAGTGGCTAAAACAACACAAATTTATGCTCTTACAGTTCTGGAGGTCAGAAATCCAATGAATCTTACTGGACTAGCATCAAGGTGTTGACAGGGCAAGTTATTGGAGGCACTAGTCTACACTAGACTATTGCTTGCTTTTTCCAGCTTTTAGAGGCTGACTGCATTCCTTGGCTCATGGCCACATCACTCTGACCACTGCTTCCATTATCACATTGCCTTCTTTGACTCTTATAAAGACCCTGTAATTACACTGAGCCTGCCTGGATAATCCAGGATAATATCCTTATCTAAAAATCTTTAATTTAATCACATTTACAAAGTCCCTTTTTCCATGTAATAGAGCATATTGTCAGGTTTCTAAGATTAAGATGTAGAAATCTTTGAGGACTGTTATTCAGCCTACCACACCAGAAGTAATAATCAAAGTACTTAACAACTAATATGCTCTTTTATGGCAGGGGTTCTGACTCTCAGAAAGATTCCAAATTATAATTTGGAGAAGGACTCTGAAGACCCTTGATGTGCTGGTTGACCACCTTCAGTTGATTACATGTACAAGGCTAGGAGGTCTGAGGGAGGAACTGAGGTATCTGGAGGTGGTGATGAGGCATTCTGGCTCTGGAAGGGCAGTGGCTATTGCTAAACAGTACAAAAGAATTTCAACCTTTTTTATGTACAGCCATATCCACATATTTTGAACATGGGCCTGCCCACATGCTTCCTTCCTTGGATCAGTTCAGCCTTCGTAGGGTTCTATAAATTCTCATTCCAACCCTCAGCCATGATCAGCATGCAAACTCCTGGAATTTTATCATGTGCTGTCCTTACTCCTTTACTTGAATATCTTATTTAAGCCTCACAATAACCCTGTGAGTAGATATTCTACCTATTTTCCTTTTATAATAACATACGCAGGGTCATAGAAGCCCATTAGTGTTAGGGCCTAGATTTGAACCCAAGCTCTTTGCTTTAGAAACCGAGCTCTTAACCACTGTGGTTAGCATCTTCAAGGAGATTCAGATAAGCAAATCTTTAGGCAGATAAGGAAGGCAAGTAGAAAGACCATGAAAAGCAAAGTTAAAGTGACAAGTGGTAATCCTAGGCCATATAAGTTCCTAAGTTTACACAGGACTCTCCCTATTGAACTTAATTGCTATAAAAGGGATTAAAACCTCTTGATCACATGTAAGAATATTATCCCCTCTAGAAAAGAAAACCTGTATACTCTTGAGAGGAAATGTTATGATAAAAAGATTACAGTCAACAGATCGAGTTCAAATTCCAATTCATCTTGCCAAGTAACATTCTAAAAAAAGGTATGTTTTTAAGCATGCAATCAAATAGGTAAATAAATCAATGAATAAATAAATCTATAGCCAAGAATTTTATTTGTAAGACTTGACTGACTGTAGTACAGACTCTATTTCAAGCTAAAATATTATATTTAACTTTCTCAAATGACTAAAGAGAAGAAGAAGAGAGCAAGATGATAAAACCATTTCTGGTCTTTGAGTATTTTATTAGCCTGTTGTCATTAGGTGCCACCAAGTCAGCTCCGAATCATAGTGACCCCATGTACAGCAGAACGAAACACTGCCCAGTCTTGCTCCAGCCTCACAATCCTTGCTATACCTGAGCCCATTGTTGCAGCCACTGTGTCAATCCATCTCATTGAGGGCCTTCCTCTTTTTCTCTGATCCTTCACTTTACCAAGCATGATATCTTTCTCTAGGGAATGGTCCCTTCTGACAATATGGCCAAAGTAAATAAGACGACGTCTGGCCAGTCTTGCTTCCAAGGAGCATTCAGGCTGCACTTCTTCCAGGTCAGATTTGTTCATTCTTCCGGCAGTCCATGGTACTTTCAGTATTTATAGTTAGAAATGTATTGATCATACCCAGAGGAAATAATATCTATAGAAAAATGTAATACTACCCAAAGAGAAAAGAATCATTTATAGGTATTTTTGGTTTTGTTGTTTGAAAATATTTTCAGACAGCAATGAGTATTAGAACTTTTCACTCATTTAACTGATACATTACATGGAAGAAACCAACATTAGAGGATTTTTTTTTTTATTATTTTTTAATGAATATAGAGTAAGATAAAGAATGGGGGATAGATTTCTATAAAGAATTATTTATTATATTTATACATCATTTATTAAATAAAATGTGAAGAGTTAGAAGCAAATTCTATTTTAACTCTTTCAAATTAATAAGAACCTAAAATATTCTTGCTAATTTGAAAAATATCTCCTATATTCAAAATTTCCTAAAAGGTAGCCTTTCTTCCTACCTTTATGATAGAATACAGGATGATTTCAAGTTATTACCATAAGAAAAAGTCCTGCAAGAAAGCACATGTTGCCACTTTACTCGTTATTGAAGTGCCTTTATGAGTGTGTGTCTTGACTGTCAGAGATGATAGGTAAGATGCTAGGGAAGGAGATAAAAAGAAATCAAAGTGTTTTTGTTTACTTCTTTGAAGTCTTGTACTATCTACTATTTACTGTGCACACTTCTCAATTCATGCTGAAAATTGGAATTCACCCATTTTTCTCTCTTTCCTGTCTAAGGTGCAGATGGGGCATATTTCGTTGACTCCATCAATCCCTGCCCCCACACATTAGCACATGCACACGTATACATTGCCAGTGGAAAAGAAAAAAGAGTTACTCACATTCATCCATTTTACAAAGATTTCCAGGCTGCAATGGGAGGGTTTTACCTCTCCCTGAAGGATGAATAAATAGGTAGTTTTAGTGACAACCTGTTCACTGTCAAACTGAAGTGAAAACAAGACCAAGGTCTTGTTCTACTGTTGGCATTTATGAGATCAAATTCTGGCAACATGGAAAGGATAGTCTTCTGCCTGGTAGTCATCTTCTCTGGGACAGTGGCCCACAAATCAAGCTCTCAAGGGCAAGATCGTTTCATGATTAGGATGCGTCAACTTATAGATATTGTTGATCAGCTGAAAAATTATGTGAATGACATGGTAAGACCATTATTGTTACAACAAAATTTAAACAATATATTTAATTGACATAAAAGAAGCTTCTTGACTTATAAAAATAACTCAGAACTAAATTTTTTTTTCCCTCTAGGACCCTGAATTTCTGACAGCTCCACAAGATGTTAAGGTAAGAACAGTTTCATTTATTTCTGAAAATACATTTGATATAGATCTTTTAATCCACTTAAGAAAAGCATTAACATGACTATTTAGGAAGATACTTGATTTTAATGAATGTTTTAATAAGTTAGAATACTTATTTCTATTTTAATATTCATTGATTTACCAATAAATCAACAATAAAACTGCATTTCTCATAAAGTAGAGATATTTCTTCTATTATCTCTAAAAGTACTTCCAAGTAGTATTTTTGAGACAGAAATAGAAAATTAGAAAATAAATCTATACTATGATCAATTTCTGAACAATGAACAACTAATTGCATCTTAAGAGCCTTTGAGCCTGAATGTTCTTGAGTCATCTTTGTGATCCTATTAAAAAAAGAAAAGATTTAGATATTACCATAAGAGGCAGACTTCATCTCTTAATAGCAAACTGAAAAAAAAAAATAAATAAAAGAATTAGATTAAAGGAACACCATCAAGGAGTGGAAATCAGGAAGGAATATCACATATACCTTAGTTTAGTGAGTCTTGCCTCTTCCTTTCTGGGATGATCTTTAGAAAGGACCATTCTCAATAACCCATCCCATTCTCTTAAGCCATTTAAATCCACTGAAGTCCCAGGAAGATGAGGTCCAGCATATAGGTCAAGAGTGTTGTGTGCTGATCTCTTCCCCTATAGCTTAGATCTGATCTTTTGGTTTGATAGTCTGAGGGTTTAAATGCAATTAGGAAAATGTTTTCATTGCCACAGACTTTTAACCACATAATTAAGAATAACTATAAAAGTGCTACCAGTAATTAGGATACTATAAAGTGGGAGACTTATGAGGATACATTGCAAAGAAAACAATTATCGTAAATGACTGTGTGTAAAAGTTTAGAAAGTGAATGAGTCACAACTATTGCTTTTCTTAAAAACTCACTCTCTAGCTCTGAACCTAACCACTCTCATTTACTAGCCCTTTACTAATAAGCAACATCTAAAATGAAAGTAGCACATTCAGCTTATTGGAAAGACTTCCAATAAATGAGAATATTTCTTAATCATTATGCCTAATTATCAAAACATATATTTTTCAGCATCTCATATACTTTGTTTAATTGCTGTAGTCACAGTCCTTTCTGGAGCTTCTTAGCTAGAGTCTATAACTTACAAAATAAAAAATAAGAAACATATCTCATTGTCTGACTTGAGCTGATGCAAGGGGCACTTCCTCTATATGCTTTATTAATGAAAGATTTTTTTTTTTTTTACATCACAATGAGACAATTTTGGCTCAGAGATGTTGTATCTGATAGTCTAATCAAGCAATGTTGGCTATGATACAACAAAACTGTTGTAACTAAGATCTTTAAAATATGTTGGCAGGCAAACTCAGGAAGGAAAAAAATAGCTCAAGGCCACATTAGTATTAAATCAAGTTCTCAGGGCTAGCATCAAAGTAGGATCTATAAGAGATTTGCAGAAAATGAAAAGTTGAATGAAAATAAAATGAATACATGAATTGAACTGTTGCATTTATGTAGTGATTATCTCAGATATTTTATTGGCCTCATCAGGCACCTTTTTCTCTTCTTTCTTCTAATCATAGAAACCAGTGGGTCTCAACTGGAGATAATAATTGATATTACCCTTCAGGGAATATATGGCATTGTCTGGAGATATTTTAGGTGTAACAATAGGAGGGTCGGGGAAGAATGTGCTGCTGGTATCTAGTGGGTAGAGGCCAGGGATGCTGCTAAACATTCTACAATGCACAGGAAAGTCCCCACAACAAAGAATTATTCAACTCCAAATGTCAATAGTGCCACTGCTGAGAAACAGCCCTCACATAAACCTAGCTTGTATGTGGGACAAAGGTAATCTTGCCCACTTTGCAAGACTTCCTAGCATGAATGACCAGGGCTTTCTTTGCAAAAGCAAAGAAATGTAAGTAGCTTAAAAAATAGGCTTTAAGGAGTCAAATATTTTCAAATGTTCAATTGCAAAAAAATCAAAACCATATGTGCCTCCTTGCAAAAGCAGCACTTGACTCATTTTCTGGCTAAAGAGAGGAGTGGTTTGTACTCTTTCTTCTGACTTCCTTATTCCCCATAATCTCCAAAACCAATGTAGAACCAGCCATTTCCTTGTATTTTCATGTATTAAAGAATGAAAGAAACCAAAGCCTTGCCCTCAGAGTCTGCAGTCACCAAGAAACAGGAGAGGAAAGCAATGGCTGTGCTCCCAGAAGGTGTTAGGCATGTACTTGTGGCAATCCTCCAGTGTCTGGGTTCCTGAAGCTGTCTGAATCAAGATTAATTTCTTCACTCCCCTTCTTGACACATCCTTAAGGCAATTAGCAGATATGCTCCTCCCCTTCTCTTCCCCTTTGATGTGCATCTAACGTCAAATCCAGCAGATACTTACATAAACCTCAGATTGTCAGGGACAGCTCTGCCTGTATAGGAACAAAACAAAACAACAGCAATTTCAGTTTGTCTATTAACACAGGTGAACAAGGAAAGATGAATGAGATACTATGAACAAGATACTAAAGCCCAAACAATATGAGCTTCAATGTCCAAATGCCATTCAGATACTTTCAGAAAGGCTTTCTCAGGGGTAAAATTTCTGATCACTGATTTTGGCCACTCCTGGCAAGAACTCTCAAGGGAGCTCAGTAGGGCTCTTGCATTTCTTTAGAACCTAATTTTCTTTCAACATATACTTGTAAATGTTAACTCAGCAAAATAGGACTCGGTGAGAAATGCTGGTTTCTCAGATCATCATAGTGTTTTCAGTTTCAGCTGGAAAATTTACCTTTTTAAATATGAATATTATTTTTTTCCAGTAAGTTAAGCCGGTTGTGGTCAAAAAAGGAGAGAAAAGAAAAAACTGCAACAAATATGAACATGTGGTTTTCAAGGAAAAAAAAATGCTATAATTAACATTTATAAATAGTTTCTATTAAATAAGCATTTTGGCAAACATATGGAAAGGATACCACCTTGCCCTTATGAGAAGCAAGTTGCTCTGATATAAGGAAACCAGATAAGCTGGGTCTTGGTTTGTGGCTGTATATGCAAAGCAAACCTGATGGTTTTGTGTCTTAAAGATGCATATTATTAATCAACATTCATATTGGGTAAGAATATGGGTTGGAAAATGCAAAGCAGGTTAGATTCTATTTTCAGCTGATTGTCCATGAGAAGATTCAGGTAGTATTACTATATATGGGACCACCCTTGCAGGGGCTGGGAGAGGTTGAAGTTTCTAATTGTGTGGCAGTGGCTTCCATACATATTAATGAAATCAAGATTTAACAACTTCAAGGGGAAAACAGTGTTACATACACACATTTGCTGAAAGAAAAATTTACTTGGACATAAGTTCTTAGATCAGTTTTAAAATGTAACAAGCCAGTGCAAATTTTCCTCTTGCAAAAACATCCATTTTCTCTTCAGTTTGATTTCCAAGATTTTGGCTTATTCTGATAAGTTACTTGGCCAAACCAAAAGGTGAATCTTTGATCTTGTTTTGTCTACTTCTCCATTCTCTGAGCCACTTCTCTTCCTTTCTAAGGGAACTCTCTTCTCTCCTATTGGGTGAGCAAGTGTCAAATTTTATTCCTTGATTGCTTGAAGGCAGAGTCCTTACCCTAATTGACCTAAATGTGTGAGTAAGCTACTACAAAAGTAATGCATGGTCGATATCACAGGTGTATTGAATCTTAGATGTGCAACACGCCATCAGAGCACATAGGTATTCACTTTCTAATTCCAAAGGAGGGGCAATAATTCATTTACTTCATTCTTTCCTATTCAATAAATATTTATTGAGCATTCACTAGTAACAAGATGCTATGCCAAGTGCTATACTGAATAAAATGCTACACGAGTCATGTCAGTGATATGTACATTTGCAGAGAGAAACAACAAATGAATGAAACATAATCCATAATCAGACTACAGCACATTTTACCCAAAGCTGCCACCAGTCCACAGTGGAACTTTAGAGCTGTATGATTCAGAAAACGTGTTCTTAAATCAAAATAACTCTCCTTCCTGAAACACAATGGTCTTGCCCACTACCTAGATCCTAACATGGCTCTCAATGCAGCCAGCGTTAGGAATAAAGAACTGTGGAAGAGTGAGATATTACCTGAGGCAGGTAATATCCCCTCTCCTAAGACAGGGAGAACTCTACATGAAGGAGCCTCCATCTGAAGATTAAATAGGAGGTGAAATGATCTGCTGGATTGATTGTGGTGGAAGACACTATGACACTAGTGGAAAGGGAGGATTGGGGAGGTTACCTGTACTTTCTGAATAACTTTCATTAATATTTACCAATTATTTCTCTTTCAGAGACACTGTGAGCAGTCAGCCTTTTCATGTTTTCAGAAGGCCCAACTAAAGTCAGTAAATGCAGGAGACCATGAAAAGATAATCAATATGAGAATTAAACAGCTGAAGAGGAAATTACCTCCCACAAAAGCAGGGGAAAAACAGAAAAGCAGACTAGTAAGACTGTCATTTCTCATCTCTCTTGTTTGTTCTTGTTAGCCATATCTATTACATTTCAAAGACACACAGAGACAAAGATACACACACACACACACACACACATTTGTAGCCGGACCCTCCGGTGCATTCCTTAGAGTTACACCTCATCACACCTGGTGCATTTTGAGTTCAGTAACCTCTTAAGGCCACAGACTTGAAAGTGCCTAGAAATGCATTAGAATCTGCGAATAGTCCCTAGTGGTTGGAAGAAGCTAATATCACTTCCCAAGGTGAGAAAGTCATCAGGTAGAGAATCTGATTTAGGAGATGAGAGATATTTCCCTTATAACATTAGTTATATATAATCTGCATTTTTATTGACAGGATCTTGGTCCTAGTGTTCCTACAAGGAAAAAGAGCCTATAAGAGACCAGAATAAATACACTTTGCATTCCTCCCTTAAAGAACATTATTTTCCTGTACAAAAGCAGAGTCAGTACTGAATTTAAATGGTATTCCCTTGACTGGGGAATATCAGTAGTCCTTATTTTTGGGGCCCCTGTGACTTTCTTATATATCTGTTCTTATGCCAACTCATGAGCAATGTCAATACTCAACAATGAGTAATTTAAGCACTAATCAAACTAATGGATAAACAATGTAAAATAAATTACTCCATTATTTTTTTTAATCAGTTTTTCCTCTGAGGAATTTCACATGTGATTCAAATGAAATAAAATTTGAATCTCATTATCAAAATGATTCTTATTTCTCTTGGTGCATTGGTTAGTCTTTTCCCAAGTTACCAAGTGGAAAATATCCCTCTAAAACTTTCCTCAAAAGAATGGAGGTAAGCAAGTCTTTGAAATCCACTATCAAAGGTGCATAAAATAGTAGAGCTAGAACTAAACTTTGTTTCACAGAGGCAGAAAGTAAGACCTACCAAACAGGTTCAATAACTTGCCCCAAGTCTCACAATAGTAAGTAGCAGAATGACAACTAGAATTTACATTTCCTGTTGGGGAGCTCTGGTGGCATAGTGCCTTAGGCACTATGCCACCAGAGCTCCCCAATAATGCCAAACATTGTATTTTTAAAGAATATAAAAACCTAGGAAATGCTTCTGATATATTAAATGCAAAAAAAGCAAATTACCAACCACAAATGCACAGAAAAAAATTACTAGAGGTTATCTCTGGGGGTGGGATAACACGTGATTTTTTTCCCCATCATTACTTTCTAACCAGTTATATGTATTTCCAAAATTTTCTTCACTGAATGTGATTCATGTCTTCAATAGGAAAAAATAAATTTAAATCAAGACTCTATTAAACAGGACATTTTTTAAAACAATGTTACTTTTATTGATTTCTAGGCATGTCCTCCATGTGATTCTTATGAGAAAAAACCACCCAAAGAATTCCTAGAAAGACTGAAATCACTTCTCCAAAAGGTATCTAATATTACATTTGATCTTCTACTTCACCTACCCATAGTGTCTTATTTTTAGGTTACTCATGGTATCCTATCTCCACAGATGATTCATCAGCATCTCTTCTAGACACCATGGGATTATGAACATTCCTGAGCATCTAACTTGAAGCTGGACACTATGTTTTATACTCTAAAACAGTAATGAAACTCACTCCTGGGTCTTCAAAATGGGGGTGAAAAATACATAAGCAATGGGGAAAATATTCAGATAAGTGTTCAAAGTGAGGATTATTTTCCCAAAACTATTATGCAATGCTTATGTTTGATCCACATATTCTATGTTTGGTTAATCTGAAAAACTTTAAACACATTTAGAGTCTGATTTCTTGTGTAATGGATTTTCATGACTTTTAACATTTTTACTTCATCCTGTTATCCAACTATGACATTTTTGGTTGGTGGTAAGGGTTGAATGAATGTTTTAATCAAAATATAGTTTAAGAATGTACTGATTTTATGGGAACCATGATCTTACCCCAGGGAATCATGAATGAGGTCTATTATGATTGTAACTTAAAAGTTTTATACTTTTATTCAAGTCTGAAAATATAGACACAAAGGGTCAAAATGAAAAGTTTAAGGTTTTTTTTCTTTTTTTTGAGGAAACAAAAACTAAATGTTTAAGAATATATAGCTGAAGAGTTTACCTTTTTGTCTCAGTATGTGTAACATAAGCAGTATGTAATTTATTTATGCACCAGGAGGATAGCTTTTCTAGATATCTACTAAAAATTCTTACTTTTAATTGGGATTTATTAAAATATTTAAATACTATAAATGTGAGCATATTTATGAAATAGACTCTTTCAGTCTTTTTTTTTATTATTATTAAAGTAGGAATAGGGTATTATTTAAGAAGTGAGTGTAATATTACTTTTTCTCAACTGCAAGTCCCCTTATAAGCTACTATTTTAAGGTTGAGGAAATGGCAGTTAAAAACTATGGAGGGATATACACCAGGTGATCTTCTGGAACCAAATAGAGGTAAAAATGTCTTGTAGCTCTCTTCTCAAACTGCTGTAATTATCACATGGGAAAGAGTTAATAATACCAAGTGTCTGTCTGTCTGTTTCTTCTTTTTAAATGAAACTTCTCCTATGAAGAAGAAATTGCAAAGCATTTTAAGCATTTTAGACACTTTGTGCTGGATAAAGCAAATTCAATCACTTGTATAAAATCAAAATCAGGAGACCAATCCAGAGGCTAGAACTTCTGTCTTAATAGAAAACAGACTTTTTGCATAAAATTTCTAATCTTTCAACCATAGGTCTTATATAAACAAGCAAACTGCTCTAAGTGCCATTTCATATTGACTCCAGCAGTGTTTGTTTAAATATGAAGTTAAAAACTCTAGAAAAATAAAAGTTTTACCAGAATTTTATAAGCTATTTGAGAATCTTTAATTGTTAAATTGGTTATGAGTGTGCAAGAGGATGGGAAATGTTTATGCCCTGAGAAGAAAAATTACCTACTTAAGAGTGTTTTTAAAATAAGTAGAGACTTAATTCATAGTTCTAAAAGATATACTAAGAATAAATTATTTCATAAAATCTCAATAAAATGTTCTGTCATCATAAACAAGACACTTTTTTAAAATTTTAGGATTTTATTACAAAGGAATTATTTAAATATATGTCTAATAATGGGTTGCACAAACAGTTAAACTCTCGACCACTAGCCAAAAGGTTGGCAGTTCAAACCCACCCAGAGGAGCCTTGGGAGACAAGCCTGGTAACCTTCTTCCAAAAGGCCACAGCTTTTAGAACCCTATAGAGTAGCTGCACTGTGCTCATATGGGGTCTTCATGAGTCCGAATCAACTCAATGGCAAGTAACAACAATAACGTTAATATGGCTCTAAAGCTGCCTATGTGTTAAACAGTGCCAGCAAGGTTATTGGAATAAAAGTTGAAAACAGGCACAAAGTTGTCCTTGGGAAAGATGGAGTTTGTATTTCTTGTTTCTGGTTTTAAAGTTGTTGACTTCTGTGAGAGTGTGATTTTATACTTAAAATAATGTATTTATTTTGGTGTGTGTACAGCTAGAAATCTCTGTTGTAATCCTTTCACAAGGGTCTCTACCTTAACAGTAAAAATAACTTAATGGGAATGTTGGCTAAGAGTCTTCACTAAAACATGGGTAAAAATGAGATTTAAAAGATCCTACCAGAGTTCCAAAGAAGAGCTGCACATCAGAATATACAAAATGAAGAAATGAGACTTGACACTTCATCTTCAGTTTTTTGTTCAAGACTTAGCCAGTCTATAAAAGGAATACAAGGCTAACCTATGAACATTACTGTTCACTGTATGGACCATGATGCAATAGATCTGAATTCTTATTGGCTGCAAAATCATTGTCAGTTGTTTAATTTTTTTTTTCCCATTAATTTTTTAGACTTAATCTCTAAGGGCTATTTTTACTTTAGAACTGTGTGTATCTGTGAGTTTCTAAAGTTTTGAGTACTTTCAAGGAACATCTACCCATCCTTCTGTGTAAAACTTTCTGTTGAATCTGAAGTTCAGTTGCTCAATATTATTCAATTGCATTTGTAGCAAAATCCAGTGCAGAAATCAGGGAAATTTTCCTAACCGCCCCCCCCAAATATTGCTGTATATCACAGGAATTCAGGAAGAAATAATCATGATTTTTATTATTTTAGCTGGTGGTATCCTTTTTTGGACAATTGTATAAAATTGTAGCATTACTATTTTATATTATTGTGCTATTGTATTTACATTTGCATCTGAGAATTTAGTTTTAATGTGAATTATGTATTTTATAACTTAATGATTATTTATTACATATTTGGTTTTAAATGTTTATGTTCATGGCTTCTTATTTAAGATCTGATCATATTAAATACTACCCAGACAGTACAATTGTCTTTTGTGATTCCCTGGAAATCCTTAATTCAATAGTCCTAGTAGAAAATAAAAGATAATCCTCATATAGATAATCCAGCATATAGTTCTTTATAAATATATAGTCAAGACTATCTCTCCTCCTTTTCCTGCTTTCACTGAAATATAACTTTCCACTCTGCCCCTACCTCAAGTATACTACTTCATTCAAACATACAGCATGCTCAGGCGGAGTTTAAAATATCTTTTCTAATCCCAACTTCCACTATCACATGTATTGTTGTTGTTGTTATGTGCCGTTGAGTCAGACTGGACTCACAGAGACCCCTCCTTGGGTTTCCAAGGTGATATCACTACGGAAGTAGATTGCCCAACCTTCCTTCTGAGGAGTGGCTGGTGGGTTTGAACTGTTTGTTAGTCTTCTGGTTAGCAGTCAAGTGCCTTAGGGACTATGCTACCAGAGCTCCCCATCAAACGTATACTCATGTATGTTGGTTGGTTTGTTGGTATGTGTCGTCGAGTCGGATCCGACTCATAGCGACCCCTCCTTGGGTTTCCAAGGCAGTATCACTATGGAAGTAGATTGCCCCATCTTCCTTCCGAGGAGTGGCTGGTGGGTTTGAACCGCCAGCCTTCTGGTTAGCAGTCAAGTGCCTTAGGCACTATGCTACCAGAGTTCCCATGCAAAATTCCCTCCTGCTTTGAGGTTTACCTCATCTAGCTTTTTTTGTCCTTTCAATTCTTATTGCTGATGGCTGTCATACTCTTGGCTGCTCCTCTGTGTTCACTAAGGACTTAGCTGTGTTGTTTCCCTTGAATACTACTCCTGCCATCATCCTGAGTGACATCAGTGCTCATGAGAAAGATTCTACCAACACTACAGCCTCCTAGGCCTTTGACTTCCTCAATTCCAAGCACCTGCATCTTTATAGGAGCTCTGGTGGCATAGTGCCTAAGGCATTGACTGCTAACCAGAAGGCTGGTGGTTCAAACCCACTAGCCACTCCTTGGCAGGAAGTCTGGGCAATAGATACTGCCTCAGAAACCCAAGGAAGGGTTGGATCCAACTCAGTGGCAGTGAGGTTTTTTTTTTTTTTTTCATCTTTGTGTCCCATCACTGACCCACTCCCATGACCATGCCTCAGACATTGTCAGTTGGAACGTTCTTCCTCTGGAACCACCACCTGCTAATCTTGTAGCTCTCCTACTGCCTTACTTCTATTGTATCTGTCCTGAGACTCCATCACAACATCCAGGACTTTTCCTCTCTCATTCTCTCAGTTTATTAGTTTCCCCATTGCCTTCACTGATCCTGCGCCTCTGATCAATCCCTTGAAGTACAGGCCCAACAGCATAATCTCCTCCTCCACTCATTCTTCTTGAGTAAACCAAACTCACTGCCAGATCCAACACATAGCACACATAGATCCAACACCTCCTTGGGTTTCCGAGGTGGTATCACTACAGAAATAGATTGCCTAACCTTCCTTTGGAAGAGTGGCTGGTGGGTTTGAACCATCAGCCTTCTCTGGTTCGTAGTCAAATGCTTTAGGCCCTACACCACCAGAGCTCCCTATATCACTGTTTTATTCCTGATCTTCTAATCCAGCTTCAGACAGTAGCTCTGGTTCCTCCTGTGGGGACCATTTCAGACTCCCCTATCAGGCCTACTTGTGTCAGTTTCCCACTTCACTCTCAACTCTGAACACTCCTCTGCTTTCAATGTCTTTCACAACTGTGGATACAAGACCCACTCCCACCCCCCTTCCCCTCTATGCCAGTTCACAGGCCAGGCCAGCCCAGGAGAGGCCTCCTCTTATTTGGAGGAGAGGGATTTGGATATTCAGGCAAACTCTTTGAAAGAACAGTCTATTCATTTGCCTACTTTCCATCACCTCTATTCCTCCATCAAAAAACTGTAGTTTAACTTCTATTCATCTCATACCCTAGCAATAAAATTGTCATTCTTTGCTCAGCAATGACTTGCTAATTACCCAATTTGAAAATATGTCTAAATCATTATCTTATTTGATCTTATCATGGTTTTTGCTACCCTTGACCACTCTCTCTCTTTCCCTCTTTGACTTTGGAGGCTGCTCTTTCTCCCATTTCTTATCTTACATCTCTGACCATGTATCTTCTCACTTTGAGTTGCTAGTTCCCTTTCCTTTGCCCTTCATTTAGATTTGATATTCCTGAGGATTCTGTCCTTGGCCTCTTTTTTCATTTAAACCTTCTCCCTCAACAGGTTAATGGGTCTCTCTTGTTTTTAATAGCTACTATATTATGTTAACCACTCAAACCCATATATCCAATTTCCTTCTGGGGATTTCCATCTTTATCTCCCAGAACCTTCACTTTATGTTGAAATTGATTTTTTATCACTTTTTCCCACTTCCACAACCTTCTCTTTTTTCAGAGCTCCCTGATCTTAGTTGATAGAACCACATCCTCCCAGTTCCCCAGACTTTGCCTCATTCCTTGCTCATTACAACCAATCATTGGGTCTTGCTATTTCTACCTCTTGTATCCATCCTTCCTTTTCTATTCCCTCTGCCACTGCCTTGATTGAGGCTCTCAGCTCCTGTTACAATGGAGAGTCTTTAAACATATCTTTTCCTATTTTCTTTCATAATGAAATGTAATTCTTTTCACAAAGATTTCCTTGTATGTTACAAATCATTTTATTTTTTCCCAGTTATTTCTTTTTTCAGCTTTCCTTTATTCATTCATTCTGGAGAATGACTACAGAGAGAGGGAGGATGGCATGTGTGGGGCAGATAAAGGAGAGTGATTTAAAATGGGATGAAAGCCTACAACTTGTGGAATCTTTTACTCAGTCTCTGTTCTATCGTTGTCCGATTGAATTCTACCCATGACAACCTCATGTGTTACAGAATAGAAATGCTCCCTAGGGATTTCTTGGTTACAATCTTTGAGAAGCAGATTGCCAGGCCTTTGTTCCATGGTTCTGCTGGGTAGGTTTGAACTGCCAACCATTAGGTTAGTAGTCAGTGCAAGCTGTGTGACCCAAGGACCTTTTTGTTCCTTTAGTGATGTAAAACAAGGAACAATATAAAAGTTAGCAGTAGTCACATCATTACAAAGGAGATTTGAGAGTTAACTCTTTAAAACACAATGTTGAAATGGATTTCAATCCAAATAAATTATCTCACCAAGAGCTGTCTACAAATTTCCAAATAGTTCTCAGCTCTGGCTGCACATTAAAGGTATCTGGGAAGCTTATTTAAAACAAAACAAAACAAAAAAAACTCTATAGGGTATTTAATGAAAAGAAAATCAGAATGTTTGAGGATAGATCTGGGACACTGATGGTTTGTAAAACTTCCTAGGTAATTCTGGTATATAGTCAGGGCTGAGAACTGTGAGTGGATCAAGCCAATGCTGAAACATTATGACAGAGAGGGAGCCCAACCCATTGCTGTTGAGGGGATTCCAACTCACAGCAACATGGCGCAGAGTAGATGGGCCTTATAGGGTTTCCAAGGCTGTACATCTTTAAAGAGCATTACAAATTATGGATAACATTGTGGAAAATGGGAATTGCAGACACTTAATTGTCCTCATGAGGAACATGGGCATAGACCAGGTGGCAGTCATTCCAACAAAACAAGGGGATACTGCATGGTTTTAAATCAGGAAAGGTGTGCATCAGGCTTGTATCCTATGACCATACTTATTCAGTTTGTATGCTGAATAAATAATCCAAAAAGCTGGACTATCTGAAGAGGAATGTGGCATCAGGATTGGAGGAAGACTCATTAACAACAGATGACACCTTGCTTGCTGAAAGTAAAGATGACTTGAAGCACTTACTGATGAAGATCAAAGACTACAGTCTACAGTATGGATTACACCTCAACATAAAGAAAATGAAAATCCTCACAACAGGACCAATCAGCAACATCATGATAAATGAAGAAAAGATTGACGTAGTCAAAGATTTCATTTTACTTGGATCCACAATCAATATCCATTGAAGCAGCAGTTAAGAAATCAAACAATGTATTACATTATTACATTAGGCAAATCTGCTGCAAAATTCCTGTTTAAAGAGTTTAAGAGTAAAGGTGCCACTTGGAAGACTAAGGTGCACCTAACTTAAGCCATGGCATTCTCAGTAGCCTCCTGTGCATGTGACAGCTAGAAATGAATAAAGAAGGCCACAGAAGAATTGATGCATTTGAATTGTAGTGCTGGCGAAGAATATGAAATGTATCATGGACTGCTAGAAGAACAAACAAATCTGTCTTTGAGGAAGTACAGCTGGAATGCTCCTTAGAAGCAAGAATGGTCAGATTTCATCTCTCATACTTTGGTTATGTTGTTAGAAAGGATCAATCTCTGGAGAAGGATTTCATGCTTGGTAAAGTAGATGGTCATTGAGAAAGGGGAAGATGTCAACAAGATGAACTGACACAATGGCTGCAATGATGGGCTCAAGCAAAGTGATGATTGTGAGAATGGTGCAGGAATGGACATTGTTTTATTTTGTTGTGCATAGGGTCATTATGAGTTGGAACCAAATCGACGGCACCTAACAACAAATCTTCATGGAAGCATACTGCCACACTTTTCTCCCACAGAGCCGCTGATGGGTTTGAACTTCCAATTCAGTTAGAAGCTGAATATTTAACTACCATGCCACCAGGCTACTTAAGAGAAGGAGAAAGACTAGATATATTAGAAAACTATGTGTCCATTAATGTACTTTTTGTAAATTGTTTCCTTTTTGGCCACCAGTTAATTCTCTTTAAGAATTCACAACAAAGATAACACCCAAAAGAATGTGCTTACTCTTTGTAACAGAAAGATAATATGGGAGATGATTTTTACAAATTAATTTATTCAATTAAAGAAGGAGCAATATATTGTGTACTAATCATGTAATGGAGTTCAACACAGCAATGAATAAATGAACGACAATTGAATGGCTGAATCTTAGAAACATAATCCTGAACAAAAGAAGCTAGATGCAAAAGTATACATACTTCATGATCCCATTTCTATAACATTCACAAATAGGTTAAACTAATCAATAGAGTTGTTGTTGTTGTTATTGTTGTTAAGTGCCGTCGAGTCATTTCCAACTCATAGCGACCCCACGCACAGCAGAACGAAACACTGCCTGATCCCACGCCAGCCCCA
>NW_006921749.1:1985653-1988078 GCF_000298275.1 Orycteropus afer afer | reverse complement strand
ATACTGCCTTGGAAACCCAAGGAGGGGTTGCTATGAGTCAGGTCCTACTTGACGACACATAACAACAACAACAACAACATGGATGAACAAAGGAGTTCTGGTGTCTTAATGGTAAGGCACTTGTCTGCTAACTGGAAGGGTGGTGGTTCAAACCCATCAGCTGCTCCATGGAAAGAAGATGAGGCAATCTACTTCCATTAAGATTTACAGCCTTGGAAACCCAGTGGGGTTTGCTATGAGTCTGAATTGACTTGATGACAGTGGGTTTGGCTTTTTGGTTTTTTGCATGAATGACAAACCACAGTTCTAGAAATACAAAAGTTGGAGAAGGCTATGGGGAAGGAAAAAGGTTGGCTATGAGTGAAGGAAAAAAAACCATCACATGCCACAAAGGAAGAGTCTAGGTTGTGGTACCTCAGTTGAAAGCACACATCTTTAAAATTATCTTTTAAATTAGCTCTGATCATGTTTCCCTATTCCTATTAGACTGAAAGATGGGTGATTTGGGGAAGAAAAGTTTGTTTTTGTTGTGTATTTTTGCATAATCTATGTTCAAGCAATTTCCTAAATCTGATTTAGAAAAGATAAAAGAAAGAGTAAGAGAGAAAAAGAAGGAGGAAGAGGAAGAGGAGAAGGGAAGGAAGGAAGGATAGTGTCCTTACTCAGGTTCTCCCAGAAGTAGGCCTTGAGTCAAGGATTCAGGTGCAAGTGATTTATGAAAGTAATGTTCCCACTAAAAAAATAAAATAAAATAAAGGGTTGGAGAAACCAGGATAGGGAAATGGAAAAGCCAAGCAAGAGTGGGATTTCAGGTGAAGAACCAGACTGAACCTGATATTACAGGGAGTGTTGGAACATAAATTATGTCAATCTGTTCAGTCTTGAGCCAGACTGGGCTTCTGCACTCCCAAAGTAGTCGGTTTGTCTGTTGAACTTCCAACATCCTATATAGGTTAGACTTGCTCCAGTGCCTGAGGGGAATCCTCTGAATGTCCCAAGTACAAGCTGTCACCAAAACACGCAGCAGACGGGATAAGCACATAGAACCTAAAAAAAAAAAAAAGATCAAAGGTGATCTGTGCAGACATCAATTGTGTTTGCTATAGTAAGACTTTATTATTATTATTTTAGAAATTTACTTTTTAAAATAAGAAGGTGGCTTAGGGCAAAGATTAATTTCATTATCATAATAGAAGAAAGTTCAGGAAAGTCAGGATATATATGTTCGTATGAAATTTCTACTGTGTCAAGGATATCATTTTACTTGGATCCACAATCAACACCCATGGAAGCAGCAGTTAAGAAATCAAATGATGTGCTGCATTGGGCAAATCTGCTGCAAAGGACCTCTTTAAAGTGTTTAAAAGCAAAGATGTCACTTTGAAGACTAAGATGAGCCTGACCCAAGCCATGGTATTTCAATAGCTTCATATGCATGTGAGAGTTGGACAGTGAATAAGAAGACGAAAGAAGAATTGATGCTTTTGAATTGTGGTGTTGGTGAAGAATATTGAATGCACCATGGACTGCTAGAAGAACAAACAAATCTGTCTTGTAGGAAGTACAGCCAGAATGTTCTTTAGAAGCGAGAATGACCAGATATCATCTCTCATTCTTTGGTCATGTTGTTAGAAAGACCAGTCCCTGGAGAAAGATATCACGTTAAGTAGAGAGTCAGCAAAAAAAGGGGAAGACCCTTAATGAGACTGATTGACACAGTAGCTGCAGTGATGGGCTCAAGCAGAGCAAGGATTGTGAGGATGGTGCAGAACTGGGAAGTGTTTGCTTCTGTTATGCATAGGGTCGCTAGGAGTAGGGACCGACTCCACAGCATCTAACAACAACAGTTCTGTCCTATAGGGTTGCTATGAGTCAGAATTGACTTGATAGGACACAACAGCAAGAACAACAGCAAAATGTGTGTGTGTGTGTGTGTATAAATAAATAAGTATACATATATATATATATATATACATACACACACATATATATATGTATTTATATAAATATATATGTATGTATGTATGTGTGTGTGTGTGTGTGTGTATATGTGTGTACAAGCTCTGGTGGCATAGTGCCTAAGGCATTTGACTGCTAATCAGAAGACTGGTGGTTCAAATCCACCAGCCACTCCTTGGAAGGAAAATTGGACAATCTACTTCCCTAGTGATATAGCCTCAGAAACCCAAGGAGAGGTCTCTATGAGCTGGATCCAACTCAATGGCAGTGAGTTATATATATAAAGGAGCTCTAGAGGTGCAGTGCCTAAGGCATATGAAGGTTGGAGGTTCAAACCCACCAGCCACTCTGCAAAAGGAACAAAGGGCAATCTACTTCTGTAAAGATTTACCACCTCAGAAAACCAGTAGGGGGGTCACTGTGACTTGTAATCAACTTGATGGCAGTGGGATATATATATATATAT
>NW_006921749.1:1973320-1984034 GCF_000298275.1 Orycteropus afer afer | reverse complement strand
ATATATATATATATATATATATATATATATATAATATGTTATTGTGGTTCAGTGGTAGAATTCTCTCCCTCCACACCAGAGACCCAGGTGCAATTCTCAGCCAATGCACTTCATGCTCCCCCACCACTCATCTATCAGTGGAAGCCTACATGTTGCTATGATGCCGGATAGGTATCAGTGGAGCCTCCAGAAGTTGGTTAATCTATTTCCAAAAACCTATTTCTGAAAATCAGCAAATGAAAACCCTATGGATCACAATGGTCTGACCTGCAACCAATAATGGGAATGGCCCAGGATCAGGGATCATTTTATTCTGTTGGCAAGGGCTCACCATGAATTGGGGGCTGACTCAATAGCAGCTAGCAACAATAACCTACTTTATATAGATTATTCCTTTTTTGATTTTTTTGGCATAATTCAATTCTCTTTAAACCCATTTAACCAAGAGGAGACCAGTATACGAAGAGAAATATGTTTGCTGAGTAGAGTAAGTGCTCAAGCAAGAAAATATGACACTACTGACTACTGACTAAAAGTCATATCAAGAGAACCTACTACTCCTTCTTTACCAACCCCCACCCCCTCCCCCAAGACAGCCATCACTCCATGCCACAAACAGAACAGATTTTCCCTGGATACTCTTAGAATATAGCTCAGTGATGGTTTCCTAGCTTCTAGTAAGCCTCTCCCTTTCTTGTTTGACTTGGTTGGAACTAACCATCCTGGGAGAGTCCCTTGGGAAAAACTATATTGTGAAATGGAATTAATATATTTATATCTGTTCACTGAGATATTGATCCTGAAAAGAGAGAAAAGATAAGAACTAGCCACTTGGAACAAGGTGGAAAAGGAAAGAGTATGGCCAGGATGGAGACCGAATCATTCACCAAGAGATTTTGGGAAGGTGCTTAACTTTGTTTTTGCAAAGCTTTCCCAATATACTAAGAGTAAGACAGATTAAGAAGAAAAGCCTGCTGACCTACTTCTGAAAATTAGCCAATACCACCCTATAGATGATAACAGAATATTGTCTGATATTGTGCTAGAAGAGCCCCTTATGTTGGAAGGCACTCAAAACACACAGTGGCTGCAACAACAGACTCCAGTGTACCAATGATCATGGAAATGGCACAAGACCAGGCAACACTGGGTTCTGTTGTGCATGGGGTCATTGTGAGTCAGGGTCATCATCATAACATTATTACCGATGGACAAAAACCTGTTAAATGACTTGAATCATGACTATGAGCAATGTATTCATGGTGTGCTACAGAGAACATTATATTGTTAGGCAGTCTTACTATTTGCCTTTAACTTCTCAATGGAAATTTTTCACTTAACACATACTTTGAAGAAGATATCTTTTAAGTGAGAGGACATGCTGCCACCTATTGAAACAATTAAAAAAAAAAATAACAAGAGGCCCAAATTCTAAAACATCAGGTCCTTATCACCTCATAACTGACAAAAAGTAAATGACACAGTCTATTTCTTTTTTTTTTTTTAGTTCTTTCAGTCCTGGACGTTATATAACTTTTCACTACTAAGATCGTTTCTAAAAGAAACCTCAGAGTTAGGTAAAATTTTTCTTGCTGGATCTACAGAATTCAACATGAACCAGGAGAAATGGAGGATTTTAAATCTGCTGTGGTACATTTAGCTACTATCTTGTTCACACATATGTAGAGCTGAGAGGAGAGCTTGTATGATCCCCAAATAGGCACAATGTCTAGCCACTGGCTCCTGGTAAAAATGGCCTTAATCTAATCAGGGTCCCTTTTTTTGTTGTTCTTATTGTCTGTTGAGTTGGCTGTGACTCATGGCAACTTTATGGATAACCAAATGAAAGGTTTCCCAGGCCTGAGCCAACTTCTTGATTGTTGGTATGTGTTTTGGTCCTATAACCAGGAAATTATTATCCTTTATGTAGGATGCAGCCAGATACACACTGCAGATTTCCTTGTGAAATAGTTGCAATAATTCAAGCCCCTCTAACATAAGAGAATGATCCCAAAGATAAAATGAAATAAAGTAAGGGAAAGTGCTTTGCAAACTGTAAAGCACTTTACAATGTAGAACCTTGTGTTCAGAATTATTCTGCCACTAGTGACAGAATTGTCACTCATCCCGTCCCACTTAGGGAACTTCTCTCATGACAAACAGTCTACATGGGAATCTCTTTTCCACAACCTTGGCCTCACTGAATTGTGTCTTACTATATAAAACCAAAACCAAACTTACTGCTATCAAGTCAGATCTAATTCATAGCCTCTCCTTAGGTTTCTGAGGCGATATCACTATGGAAGTAGATAGCCCCATCTTCCTTCTGAGGAGTGGCTGGTGAGATTGAACCACCAGCCTTCTGGTTAGCAGTCAAATGCCTTAGGCACTAGGCCATCAGAGTAAAGAAGTCTTATTTATTTATTTAATGAGCCAAATCAGGTCTGGTGATCTACTTTTGAAAGGTCACAGCCTTGAAAACTTTATGAAGCAGAGTTTTACTCTGCAACACATGGGATCACCATGAGTTGTCATTGACTTGGCAGCATTGAACAACAGTGGTTGCCAAAGAAGAAAGATTTGAAGTTGTGGCGCTTTAATCAAATTCATCAATTAAATCATCTTCCATAGCTGCCTCTGACCATGTCTCTTTCTTCCAAAAGTTCATCATTATTTTCTGGGTAATAGAGCCCTTTTCAATATAGTCTTACTATTTTACCTAATTCTGTATTATATACCTTCTCTCAGTTCCTGCTTCTGCTTATAAGGTTTAGTCTCATAATGGTTCAGACATCTGACCTTTGTTGCTTACACTTTTAATGCTGAAACTGCTCACTCCTTGTTGAGGAGCAATAAACAAGTCAACAAAAAATCCTGTTGCTAGGCAGGCAAAAGCATTGGTCAAATAAAGCCAACATTTTTTGACTACTTATTATGTGCCAGGCATTAGGTAAAAAATAAACAAACAAAAAAGTGTTGCTGTGGAGTTGATTTTGACTTATGGTCACCCCATGTGTGTCAGCATGAAACCGTCCCCCACAGGATGTTCAATGGCTGATTTTCAGAAGTAAATTGCCAGGACTTTCTTCTGAGGAGCCTCTGAGTGGACTCAAACTGCCAACCCTTGGGTTAGCAGCTGAGTCATTAACTATTTGCACTACCCATGCACTCACTCCAGGCACTATGTTAGGCATGTTTTATGCATTGTCTTGGCACCAACCTTGTGTTATTGTGTGCCATCGAATTGGTTCCATCTCGGTGACCCTAAAGGACACAGTGGAACCATCCCAGAGGATTTCCTGGGCTGTAATCTTTACAGGAGCAGATCACCAAGTCTTTTCTGCCCTGGAGCCACTGGTGAGTTCTTACTACTAACCTTTCAGTTAGCAGCGAAGTGCTTTAACCATTGCATCATCAGCACTCCTTGCACCAACTCTAGGAGGTCAATATAATCATTATGCTGTTTTTCAGAGCAGGAACTGAGACGGTCCAAGGTCACACTACATGTAAGTGGTGGAGACGGAATCCAACAATGGCCCTCAACCTTGGGCTTTAGCTCTGCCTCCTGTTCCAAGCACACTACAACTGGAGGCTTTTTCTGACTTATGCAGCTGCTGGCTACTAAGGCTGATGTTCCTAGAAGGACAGGTAAATGGCACAGTCCCAAGGTTAGCACACAACATGGCAGGCCAATAGTTCAAGTCCAGGAAAAATCCTAAATTGGTAGGCAACATGGCAGGCCACTGAGATGAAGACTTGGCCAAATGCAGGATCCAGATGTGCCAAAAGCTAGAGAGAGACTCTTCCCAAAGCTTCTCCTTATATGTTGGACACAGGCCACAACTCAAAGGCAGCTCCCTAGCTACTCAGCAGATTCTACCATGAAGGTAATTACAATTTCATCATGAGAAGTAACTACATCCAGCTGCCAAGCTACTCAAAACCGCAGCCCAGCCAAGTTAATACACAATGCTAACTACCACAGTGACTCTATGAGTGTCAGACTAAAGTTATACTTCATAGGTTTCTAAAAGTTGACTTTTCTTTTCTTTTTTTTTTTTAAATTTTATTGTGATTTGGGTGGAAGTTTACAGAGCAAATTCATTTTCCATACAGCAGTTCATACACATTTTGTTTCATGACACTGACTACAATTCCCCACAATGTAACAGCTCTCTTCCCACTTGCTCCTCATAGTTACCTCTTCCCTGTGTCCTTTCATATCATGCACTCCGCTCCCCAAGCTATCTCGTTGTGCAAACACTGTCCTTCTGTTCTCTGATGATTGATTGCACTGAGGAGTATCTACCTGACGTAAATGTTCACCTCATATGTCTGTCTATCGTTTGGCTGGAAGCTGCAGGAGTGAGTTCAGTTCCAGACCTGAAGGGTAACTAGGGGCCATAGTCTCAGGGGTTTCACCAGGCTCTATCAGACCAATAAACCTGGTCTTTTTTTTTTTTTTTTTTCATAATTTTGAGTTTTTTTTCCACATTGTTATCTCACTCTATCCATAATCTCCTGCATAGATCCCCCTCCAAGTGGTTGACAGTAGTAGCCAGGCACTAGTTCTTCTGGTCTCATGGTTATATAGGCTGAGGATCACATGGTCTACTAGTCCCTTGGGCTGTTTTCATGTGTCTTTGGTTTTCTTCATTCTTCTTTGCTCTGGATGAGGAGAGACCCATTGTTGCATCCAGTTGGGTGCTTGCAAGCTTTTAAGACAACAGTCACTACTCACCAAAGTAGGCTGTAGAACAATGTTTTTGTGTAGTATGCTATGCCAATTGAGCTTGATGTCCCCTGTGACCATGGTCCCAATCCCACAGGTCCAACAGCTTGCTCCCTCAGAGTAGTCCAATAGCTACTTTTCAGAAGGAGATTGCCAGACCTTTCTTCTGAGGTGCCTCTGAGTAGATTTGAACCTCTAACCTTTCAGTTAGCATGCAGCTGCATTAACCGAGTGTGTTAACTGCATCACCCAGGGACTTTTCCAAGTTTTTTTTTTCTTTCTGGTAGTTTGCATAGGCTGATCTCACATCCCTAAAACAGTGATTTGGAGGTAAAAAATGGGGGAGATTATTGAAGAGAATCCAGCATTAGGAGGGGATCAAGAAATTATTCCTTCTCAACTGAAACATATTTCTAAGGAGTTAAACTTCAGAATGTTAGGGTTAATAGAAATTTTCCATTCATCCATTCCTTTATTCTAGTACATTACTGTGCTAAGGTTGAAAGATACCTAAAACAATAACATGATACATTACTTCATTTCCTGGGGAGACAAACTGGTAAACCACAATTACAGCATTTGGTGAAAAGTGTGCTGACTACTTTATGCTCAGTTTAGGACACCAAGCAAAGCATTCTAGTGGAGGTGATATTTAAATTACAGGCTTAAAGACTTATAGGAATACTAAGTCTAGAAAGGTTTCTCACCCTTGGCAGTACTGATATTTAGGGTCAGATATTTTTTGTCCTGAGGGGTTGTTTGGGGCATTAGAGGATATTTAGTGGAATCCATTGCTATCATTACATGGCAGTTGCATCCCCTCAATTTGACAACCAAAAGTATTTTCAGACACTGCCAGACATATCCTGAGGGGCAAAATCATCCTCCTCTCCTCCCCTGGTCTACCCTTTTAGGTGGGGGTAACGTTCCAGGCAGAGGACACAGCATGGAGCCAGGCCAGAGGCAGCATGGCCATTCAGGAGCATGCAAGGCCTTCATGGCATAGATAGAAATACTAAGGCTCAGAAAGGCTAAATGACTTATGCAAGTTTGTAAGCTGGTCAGTGTAACCAAAAGTAAGAGCAAGAGTGGGCATGGAGACGAGTTACATGCAAATCCAGAAGGTGAAATCTTTAAAATGAGACTTAGTTTTCTTTTTTGGGAATATGTATGTATATTTTGAGGTAAAAGATGGGAAGACTGTTGAAATGAAGCCAGTATTAGAAAGAAGACCCTCAAAGAGATGGATTAGTACAGTGACTGCAATGATGGGCTCAAGTATAGCAAGGATTGTAAGGATGGCAAACGACAGGCAGTGTTTCATCCTGCTGTACATTGGGCTGCTGTGAGTCAGAGCCAACTCGATGGCACTTAACAACAACAACAAGTAGCAAAAGTAGGACTAACTGCTGGACTAAAAAGGAATAAAAAGGAATTTTATGTCTATTTTATATTTTTTCGAAGGAAAAGTCTGAAAATCTACGTCTTGGTGACAAATGATTAGTCAGTAACTGAGTGTGGCCACCACCATCTGTCAGAAAGTCATAGCTTGCATGGTGCTATAATACTGGAAGCTATGTCACCAATATTTCAAATACCAGCAGAATTAGCCGGTGGACAGGATAGGTTTCAACAGAGCTTCCGGACTAAGACAGACTAAGAAGGAAGGCTTGGTGATCTACTTTTGAAAATTAGCCAATGAAAACCCTATGGATCACAATAGAATATGGTCTGATGTAGTATGCTAGAAGATGAGCCCCTTGGGTTGAGAGTCACTCAAAATGCACAGTGCCAACAATAGTGGACTTACCCATACCAACACTCATGAAGATGGGACAGGACCAGGCAACACTTTGTTCTGCTGTACATGTGGTCACCACTATGAGCCAACTTGACACAACTGATGACAACTAGATGTGGGCATGGGAGTGCTGAAATAAAAAGATATGAACTAGCATTGCCATTACTTATAAAGGTTGGGAAGCAGCATGCAGACCTGGGCTGGGTGGCAGGACACGTACAGTGCAGCTCTAGTCTACTGTGGCAGAAGGAACTATCAAAAGATCATCAGATTATCTGTGAACTGAATAATGGTCAGTTACAGCTCACTGGCAAAGCTGTTTACTTAGAATCATATCTAAACATAAGCAACAGTAAAATGATTGCACAAAGATATGCTTTATGTCGCTGTTTTCAAATCCACAATTTATGACAAATATTGCCTGTTGCCAAAGAAGATTTGGTATTTCTTACTGAAGCACGTAGCTCACATAGGACATTGGTGATGGCAACATGAAAATAACTCTTTCTTATTGCTATGAAGACTGGGCAATCTATTTCCATAGAGATACTGCCTCAGGGACCCAAGGAGGGGTCATTATGAGTCAGAAACAAGTTGATGGCAGTGAGGTTTTTTTTTTTTTTTTTTTTTTTAACTGCTATTGAGCTTTGGTAGCGTAGCGCTTAAGGCACTTGACTGCTAACCGGAAGGCTGGTGGTTCACACCCAGCAGCACTCCTCAGAAGGAGGATGGGATAATCTACTTATTCAGTGATACCGCCTCGGAAACCCAAGGAGGGGTCACTATGAGTCAGGGCTGACTCAATGGCACATAACAACAACAAAACAACATGGAGAGTAAAGGCAGGACACTTGCCAGCCTCAGAATCGGAACCATGGATTTTAGAGTTGCCTTTTTGTGCTCTAAACTTTCTGCACGTACCTTGGACCCACTGCAGTCTTTGTTCTCTCCTCAGCCCTATGTAAACAGTTTGCCCTGAAGTCAGGAGGCACTCCACATATACCGACAGGGTGACATTTTCTTATATGTTCCCTGGTCCTGGAGGAGGACTTGCCTTCCTTTATATTCTGTCCTTGGAGACCCCACTGTCCCATTCCTCTTGCCAGAGAGTTCCTGTGCTATGTGTTGTTTGCTGTGCAGTGTTGGAAGGTTCGCTGTGTGTGCGGTTGGAGCAAAGGAGGAACCTTCCCTCTAAACCTACCTGAAGGGTGCACCTCACATCCTTCAGCAGCACCTGAGGGCTCTTCAGGGAATCTCTGAAGACTCCATAGAACACAATTTGAAAACCCTCTTGCTCAAGAATCCAATGGTCAGTTTACAGACAAGAACACTAAAGGCCACAGAGCCTAAGATCTGCTGAGGTGACAAATACTTTTATTGGCATTGGCGGAGCCAGAATCTGCATTTCCTCACTTCTGGAGCAGGGCGCTTCAAGTCACCCCACTCAGTGATTAAGTATTTCCTCGCTCCTCCCTCCAGTCCTCCATGGATAGTTACTAATTAGACAGAGATGGCCAGATATTCTGGACACCTCATAGAAGTGGTTAAAAAAGAAAACAATGTTAACTGACTGATGATTTAACAGTATTAAGGAAAAAAGTCATTTCAACATGGTCACCACTCTCTTCGGTCATTATGACAAAAACAAAACAATAACAACAACAAAAAAAAAAAACCACTGAGAGACCAGTTCCCACTTAGCTTTTCAGGTTAAAATCATAACCTGAAATCAGAAGGGCCATACACTCTACATAGCTTACCCAGCAATCTTAGAGATAAAAGTCAGATCAACCCAAAGACTGCTCTGTTCATATTGTGCTTCCAGCATGGCATACTGTTAAAAATAATTGAAAAAACAAAACAAAACAAAAAAACCCCATTGTCATCAAGTCAATATACTAACCCTATAACACAGAGTATAACTGCCCTATAGGGTTTCCAAGGCTGTAGATCTTTACAGAAGCTGTAAAGTACTATACAGAATATTGCTTCATCTTTCTTCTGTGGAGTGGGTGGTGGGTTCAAACCATTTACCTTTTAGTTAGCATCTGAGTGCTTTAACCACTGCATTACCAGGGTTCTTATACTGTTAATAGGGATAATAAGAGCTGTAATCTCTAGGTAGGCAGATAATTTGTTTGTGTATGTATCATCTCAACTACTTGAAAATTTTCAAATCCACAGAAAAGTAAGAATGATACAACATCCATTTAATGCTCATCTATATGCAATGATTATCAATATTTTGCATGTTTGCTTTACCTACTTATCTTCCTACCTTCCAAATACTTATCTACATCTACCTGTCTGTCTCTCTTATCTATCTATCTATCTATCTATCTATCAATCATCCAATCATCTATCTATCTATCTACTATCTATCTGGAGTCCCTGGGTGGTACAAATTGGTAATACACTCACTTGCTAACCAAAAGGTTGGAGGTTCAAGCCACCTAGAAGTGCCTTGGAAGAAAAGCCTGGCAATGTATTTCCAAAAAATCAAGTGATTGAAATTTCTACAGAGCACAATTCTACTCTGACACCGACGGGTCATCATGAGTTGGAACTGACACACCAGAAATGAGTACTTGTATCTATCTATCTACTCATCTGTCTATTATTTATTTTGCTGAATATTGGAGAGTTAGTTGTAGACATCATAACACTTTATCAGGAAATGGTTTAGCATGAGTTTTCTAAGAACAAAGGCTTTTTCCTACACACACATGATTATCACACCTGAAAATTTAATACTGAAATAATACTATTATTTAATGCCTTGCTACTCATCATGTGGCCCCAAGACTAGCAGCATCTGGCCTCACCTCAAGGAGCTTGTTGGAAAGGCAGACTCTCGTGCCTCATGCCAGACCTACTGAATCACAATCTGCATTTCAACAAGATTCCCAGGGGAAATGTATGTATGTGCGTACATTCAGTTCAATTTTGAGAAGTTCTGACTTAATGTACAAGTAATTTATATTCTAATTTCCCCAATTGTCCCAGTAATGTACCTTTTAGCTGTTCCAGGCTCCAACTCCATTTCCAAAGCTAGTCACAAGTTAAGCATTCTAGTTAGCTGTCACAACTCTCCAGTCTCTTTCAACCTAGAGCTAGGTTTCTCAAACTTTAGTGTGCATCAGAATCACTTGGTGGTGGTGCTCGTTGCTATTAGATGCTGTTGAAATGATTCTGACTCATAGCAACCCTATGTACAACAGAATGAAACACTGCCTGGCCTTGCACCATTCTCACAATGTTTGCTATGCTTGAGCTAATCATTGCAGCCACTGTGCCAATCCATCTTGTTGAGTGTCTTCCTCTTTTTGACTGACACTCTTCTTTACCAGGCACAATATCCTTCTCCATGGACTAGTACTTTCTGACAACATGACCAAAGTATGTGAGAAAAACTGGCCATATTCACTTCTAAGGAACATGCTTTCTGTACTTCTTTCAAGACAGATTTGTTTGTTCTTCTGGCAGTCCATCGTATCTTCAATATTCTTCACCAACACCCACAATTGAAATGCGTCAATTCTTCTTCAGTCTTCTTTATTCATTATCCAGTTTTGACATGCATATGAGGCTATGGCAAATACCATGGTTTGGGTTAGGTACACCTTAGTCTTCAAAGTGACATCTTTGCTCTTTAACACTTTAAAGAGGTCTTTTGCTGCAAATTTGCCCTGTAATACAACGTCTAATTTCTTGACTGCTGTTTCCATGGGGGTTAATTGTGGATCCAAGTAAAATATAATCAATATGTTCTCCATTTATCATGATGTTTCTTATTGGGCCAGTTGTGAAGATTGTGGTTTCCTTTCTGTTGAAGTATAATCCATATTGAATATTGTAGTCTTTGATCCTTCATCAGTAACTGCATCAAATCTACTTCACTTTCAGCATGTAAGGTTGTGTCATCTGCATATCACAGGCTGTTAATGAGTATTCCTCCAATCCTTCTCCAGCTTCTCAGATTATTTGCTCAATATACATATTGATCTTTATCAGTAACTGCATCAAATCTTCTTCACTTTCAGCATGTAAGGGATACAGGTGAGGAGAGACAACTCAGGGACGCCCAAAGTAGCAGGCGGGAAGAGCAGGAGAAAGGGGATTAAAAGCCAGGAAGCCAGAGAGAAGAGCAATCAGCCGAAGGGATTAAGTGAGGAGAGGAA
>NW_006921749.1:1956433-1969777 GCF_000298275.1 Orycteropus afer afer | reverse complement strand
TTCTGCTGTGCATGGGGTCGCTATGAGTCGGAAACGACTCGACGGCACTTAATAACAACAATAACAATATTTTTATATTGTTTGATAATTTCCACATTCTGTCAGATCACCTTTCTTTGGAATAGGCACAAATATGGATCTCTTCCAGTCATTTGGACATGTAGCTGTCTTCCAAATTCTTTGTCATGAATGAATGAGTCCCTCTAGTGCTGCATCTATTTGATGGAATAGCTCAATCGGTAGTTCTCCTATTTCTATATCAGACAATGTTTCTCTTCTATTAATAAGGTTTTCAGTGGTGAATTTTTGTTCAGAAGTAGGCTGCCACATTCCTCTTCCCTAGTCTGTTTTAGTCTAGAAGATCTGCTGAAACCTGTCCACCATGAATGACCCTGCTGGTAACTGAAATACCAGCATCACAGTAACACACAAGCCACCATCGTACTATAGACTGACAGATGAGAGGTGGGAATCACTTGGAGGATTTGTTAAAAAAGATCCCTGTCCCTGCCCTACTCCAGTTATGAATTTAGTAGGTCTGGAATAGGGCTCAAGATTCCTTGTTTCCAACAAACACTCAGGTGATGCTGCTGCTGCTGGTCCATGGTCCACATTTTGAGAACTAATCTAGAAATTCCTTAGCCTTTCATTTTGCTTGTTTTGCATTCCATTGATATTTGTGAAGAATCCAAGCCAGTTCTTTTGCAGACTATCTGTCAAGTTAGATGTGTCTGCTTGTTTCCTCATGATCAAATAGAGATTACATTGGGGGGGGGGCAGGAATGCAATATAGATGATGTGCATTCCTTTGGGTCATGTGATTGTATTACTTTTCAATGCACACATGTCTTCAATTTCTAGCACATCTCCTTGCAATCTCCCCTCCCCCAAGCAGGTATATTGTCAAAGGTGGGCTGAAGGTACCATAGCATGCACTCATATTGTTCCTAGAGCTGTTGACAGTGGCAACAGTGAAGAAATCATTGGAAAATTGAATGCCCCTCGAGACAACTTTCTCTGATCTGTCTCCCTAACAAAAACCTCAATGATACAAAACAGTCACAACTGTGTTTGTGAAAGAGACTCCCATACTAAAGATGAATCACTGGTTTGCTTCAGAAATAAAAAGGAGACTGACTCAAATAAGCTCTGTTACCAAAAATACCAAGGATGTTACACTGAAAAACAGAAAGCAAGCAGAAGCCAACAGAGAAACACAGAAGGTGTTATGACAAATCTACAAAAGTCTTTTTGAAGTTAAATATAGGGTTTGAACCTCCTTTGGAAAAAGGCAACTAGTGCAGTGAGCACCCTTAATTTACTTTCAAAGGGAATCTCAAAATAGAATGAGAATCTACAGACTAAAGACTTATAGTTCACACACAGAGAACATATAGAATATACTGAAAATCACAATTAAGAATGCACTATTTTTCTATGAATCAATTACTAGTTAAAGGTGAATAATCAGAAAACACTTTAATACTTGATACTTTAAAGTCAGCCAAGAAATAAAAGGAAAGTAATCCTTGAGAATAGTCAAAATGGTTGCAAAACTTACTTTCTCATCAGTGGGATTTGCAACCCTCAAGTTTTGTCCTTGAAACATAATTATTTTTTAGAAGGATAACACAGAACTCCTCCTAAGTTAGTCAGCCTGCCCCACAGGCCCACTGTGATTTCTGCCACAGCCAGGGGTGTGGGACTGGCATATGTCATTGCTTTCTGTCCTAGAAGACAACTAACTGGTCCAGAAAAGCCCGACAAGCCCAGATAGGTGGGAAAGCCAGTTTTTCCCAAAGCTGTGGACTCATTGAATGACACTTCCATAGTTCAAGACTAAATATGCTGAAGTTTCTAGATACAGCCACAGCTGCCACACTCAGTCATTCCACCCAGACACTGAAAACATAAACAAAGGGGAGTTCTTACTCGTGATCCTGACCTTATCTTAGGTCTGATGTGTTGTTATTATTTAATGGCAGTAATATGGAGAAAAGTTTAAATGCAAGCAGAAGAGGGAGGGGTGGTTTGGGTTCTGGTGGTATAGTGGTTAAAGCATTTGGATGCTGACCAAAAGGCTGACAGTTCAAACCCACCAGCTTTTCTGTGGAAGAGAGATGAGAGTCTGCTTCTGTAAAGATATACAGTCTTGGAAACCCTGAGAGGGCAGTTTTATTCTGTCCCGTATGGTCACTATGAGTTGGAATTGATTCAATGGCAGTGGGTTTAGGTGTTTTGGTTTCATAAAAGTTGCCTAAGAGCCTTGCCTCTCAACTTCCATATTTGCCTCATCCCCAGCACTCTGACCCACAAGCAATGCCTCTCACTTGCCACATACTCCAGCTTCTGGTCTTTGCTTTGGCTCACCCCATATTTGACAGCCTCTTCTGGTAAGCCCTCTTTGACCTGCCACCCACTCCAGCTTCAGGGCTGCTTCTGTGCTTATGGTCTTGATTATGTCTCTTTCTCCCACTAAAACTTATGCTCCTCAAAGGCAGAGATGCTATCTTGTTCTCCTTTGAAATTCCAGTATCTAGACTAGCACCTAAGAAGCTCTAGTGGCATAGTGCCAAGGCCATTTAACTGGTAACCAGAAGGTTGGTGGCTCAAACCCACCAGCCACTCCATGGGAGGAAGACTGGGCAATCCACTTCCATAAAGATTTGCTGCTTCAGAAACCCAAAGGGGGTCACTATGAGTCAGAATCGACTTGATGGCAGGGAGTTTAATTTTTTTTAGACTAGCACCTTGCATGTGGTATTAATAATAAAAATTAAAATGATGTGCTTATTACCTGCCAGGCACTGTTTTAAGTACTTTCCATTAATTCATTCACTTAATGCTCACAACAACTTTATGAGATAGGTACTGTTACCATCCCTATTTTACAGATAACAGAGGCATAAAGTCATTAAATAGCTTTTCCATAGTCCCACAGCTAGTAAATGGAAGAGCCATGACTTGAAAGCATGCAGTTTGGTTTCATGGTCCATGCTCTTAATATCTAAACTATCTCTTGTTCTTAATACTAGGTTGATGGATGGATGAAGAAGATACTTGCATGGAGTCAGTTAAAGAAGTCTAGAATATGAGATAAATGTGTCCATTGTAAATTTCTTCTAGGAGAAGACCTAATTAAATGTCTGTCTGTTTGTTTGTTTGTATTCAGGCACAAACTATTTTACACTAAAGTAGGAATCTGTATCTGAAAATTCTAGAATTGGTAGCAATTCACTTTTCAACTTGGAAAAACATGCTCATGTATGCTGATGGGATATCCTTGAGGACACAGTGTTAGATATTTATGTTTTCATAGTTTTTCTCAGATAATAAAACTAATTGGTGCTTGTTGGAAAAAAATGGAAGAAGAACAAAACGAAATGAAAGATTAGTCTGTGGTTAATATCTTGGAATATCTTACTTGATTTCTTTACATGTATGTAATACAGGAATAGCTTGTTGTTGCTATGTGCTGTTGAGCTGGCCCCCACTCAAAGCGATCCTATGTACAACAGAATCAAACACTGCCTGGTCCTTTGCCATCCTCACAATCCATGCTATGCTTGAACCCATCATTATAGCCACAGTGTCACTCCATCTCATTGAACATCTTCCCCTTTTTCGCTGACCCTCCACTTTACTGAGCATGATCCTTTTCCAGGGAATGGTCACTTCTGGCAACATGAACAAAATAGGTGAAATGAAGTCTGGCCTTTCTTGCTTCTAAGGAACATACTGGCTGCACTTCTTCCAAGACATATTTGTTCACTCTGGCAGTCCACAGTATTTTCAGTATTCTTCACCAACACCCCGATTCAGATTCAAAGGCATCAAGTCTTCTTCAGTCTTCCTTATTCGTTGTTCAGCTTTCACATGCAGATGAGGTAATTGAAAATAACATGGCTTGGATTAGGCACACCTGAGTCTTTAAAGTGACATCTTTGCTTCTTAACACTTTAAAGAGGTCTTTGCAACAAATTTGCCCAATGCAATACTAGTTCTGATTTCTTGACTGCTGCTAGTTGTCCATTGTGGATACTAGTAAAATGAAATCCCTGACAACTTCAATTTTTTCTCCATTTATCGTGATGTTGTGTATTGGTCCGGTTGTGAGGATATTTTTTTCTTTATGTTGAGTTGTAATTCATACTGAAGATTGTATAGTCTTTGATCTTCAATAAGTGCTTCAAGTCATCTTCACTTTCACCTGTTGTTGTTGGTATGTGCCATCAAGTTGGCCCCGACTCACCGCGACTCCTCCTTGGGTTTCCCAGACAGTATGACTATGGAAGGAGATTGCTCAACCTTCCTTCCAAGGAGTGGCTGGTAGGTTGGAACCACCAGCCACCTGGTTAGTAGTCAAGTGCTTTTAGGCACTACTTTCACCTAGGAGTACCTAAGTGATGCAAATGGTTAATACAGTCAGCTGCTAATTGGAAATTTGGAGATTTGAGTCCATTCAGAGACACCTCAGAGGAAAGGCCTGGTAACACACTCCTGAAAAATGAGCCATTGAAAACCCTATGGAGCACAGTTCTACTTTGACACACAGGGAGCTGTCATGAGTTGGAAGTGACTTGATGGCAAATGTTGGCTTATACAATTATACAGACTTTTTAGAAAGAGAAATAGTATTAAACTTTGTATAGCATTCTATTTTTGTTTTCTCTTGCTGATATATTATTGACCATTATTCTAACATGGACGATCATCATCTGAACAACATTCCATTGAAAGGATGTACCATCAACCATTTAACAAAAACTCTGAGTGACATTTAGATGAAACCATTATTATAAAGAGTAATTCAATGAAAGTCTTTAAATACTTTGGGCACCTTTTCAATTATTTTCCTTTTTTTATAAATTTTCCAAGTTGTTAGATTAAAGATAGACATTTTTATTTTGCTACATATTGCCAAACTCTCCCCTAACAAGGTGCTATTTCATCAGTAATATAGAACAATGAGAGAAACCCTGGTGGTGCAGTGTTTAAGCACTCAACTGCCCACTGAAAGGCCAGTGTTTCAAACCTACCAGCCACTCTACAGAAGAAAGATGTGGCAGTCTACTTCTATAAAGATTACTGCCACAAAAACCCTATGGAGCAGTTCTACTCTGTCCTATGGGGTTGCTGTGAGTTGGAATTGACCTGATGGTAATGAGGTCATTTATAAAAAATTTTATTAAAAAAATGACCCCGTACCCTCCCTAACACTGTGTATAACCATTGTTTTTAACCTTAGCCAAGTAGAGCAAACACAAATGGCTTCCCATTTTAATTTGCATTTCTTTAATTGCTAGTGAATTACACATTAAATATCTATTGACCGTTTGAAATTTTCTTTCATGTGTTTCTAGTTCATGTGCTTAGCAAATTTTCCTATCAATTTGTAAGAGCATCTATTCATGTGTGCATATTCCATGCCTGGATTATTACCTAGTACATAGTAGTCACTCAATAAACATTTGTTGAATCTCCACTGGCTGGCTGCAAAGGTATATTTATCCCTACAGGACACAGGGCCAGTGGTTCTAAGATTGACTCCTGACTCTTCCAACACTTACTGTGTAACTGATAAAATCACAATCTTGGAATCCAAAAATCTTGACCACATTCAGGCCCCCAGTAGGCCTGACACCATATCTAACCCTAGCCCAATACTTTCATGAGGGAGAAAAATATTTATATTAAATGCTTAATTTCACGTTTGTAAGAACATACATGCATTTTCTCTTTACTTTGGAAGGCAGCTATGCTTACCTCTGTATCACCAATACCATTTTCTCTTCATTTTTAATGATCACGGTATTTTTCATGACACAAAATTGCTTTCAAAGAATAGAAACCACCATTATAACATTGTGTCTTTAGGAAAGAGAGTCTCATGCACCTATTGTACAGGAACTTATTGAGATGTAGGCTGGGGATCATTTGACCCATCATCCAAAATCTCATGGCATTTTATTTGTCTATCTTTAACCACTACAAAGTTCTTTCATAAGAATTATCCAATTTAGTCCTCACAATAACCTAAGAAGTAGAGCAAATACTACATATCTTTTAATTCTAGGAGTCGGCTAACTAGAAGATACATCATTGATTTAGTAATGTTTTTGAATTAAAAGAAAACAAAGAAAGGAGCTCTGCTACATTAAATTCACACTTTTAAAGATGGTTACAGAACACAGAAGTGTTAAAACACAAGGAAAAAAATGTTTATAGCAACATGAAATTATGGCAGCATTGCCCCATCATACATGAAAGAAATGGAATGCCTTACCCAACAGAACAAGAGGGGAACCCATGTTTCCTTGATCCAGTGCTCTTCATATGACAGGTTTGCAGGAGCAAAGAGGGGAAGAAAGAGTTTAAAGTTTGAGGCAAAGTCAGCAGAGCAAAGGAGACCCTGGCCAGGAAGGAGCAGGAGCTGGGAGGTTGGGTAACAAGACAAACAGACTCTGCTCAGTTTATGATTTTAATTTTGGCCACCTTGTTTCTAACTATGACCCTCAGAGTCAATGCCAAACATTCCATACTTTATGTACAATCTGTCTTTTCCTTTTCCTTTCCTTTATCATTCCATTCTTTTTCTAGGCATCTTGCTTCACCTTCAGATTATCTGTCATGTTTCTCAATTCCACCAGATACACCCACCAGAACATTTGTCTTCTGAGAGATTGGAAAGATGCTTGACTCAAAGAAATAAATTGCTAATGGTATAACTGTGAAGCTATGATAGGCAGTGGGAGAGACATTTTCGGCTAGACATTCAAAAACATACGTGTGTGTGTGCACACACGTGCACACACCTGCACACATTTAGGATCACAACTAAAAACAAACTAATTGTGACCTTGATAATTTACTTTACAAATATGCAAGTCTGTCCTTAGGGTGGGCATTTAGTGACTTGTTTAATGGCACTGCTGTAACAGGCTGAGTTGAAGCACTGTGCAGCTTTGTCTCTCTCACAAAGTTTCGCCCATTTCAGCTCTGGAATCTTGTTGTCCTCAAAACAGCCACTCTCAAGGCCCAGGCTTGCTTCAGGGAGCTCAGTCTTCTGGGAGGGGGTGGAGAGGGGCAGGGGTCCTCATATTTGAGCCTCAGCCAGCAGCAGAGGGTAATATAAGCATCTATGAAGCATCTATAGCAGCACAGAGTCGCCCATATGATAAAGGAGAACTCAACAAAAACGTGATTTTCACTCTTGTAAATTCTGCCCCGATTTACTGCCCAACTTCCTCCCCTCTCACACCAATGTTTCAAGAGAATAGAGACTTTCTGTCTGATAAAGTTCTTTCTTTGCCCACATGAAAGGGGTGTGTTTGCCTCTGTGAAGCAACTGCAAGCTAGCTGGAGAAAAGCAGTTGTGTGGGGAGACAACCACAGCTTCGGTTTTCGGGCCTTCAGACCCTATGGCTGCCTTTCTTCCGACCATCCGTTTGAGCAAGAGCAGTAGTTTGTACCAACTCCAGAATTCAAGCATGTCATTTCTGAAACCACAATAAGTCTCTTAAGCTTCCTGAACAAAGTGCTCAGAGCAGAAAGCCCTGAAGTTCTTTTTTGGGCCTCCTGAAACCACAAAGCTGATTCTCGAACAAAGCACCAAGGCAACTGAGCAGACAGTACCTCCCTTGGAGCTCATCTCAGAACATGAAGAACAGTTATTGATGGTAGTGATTTGGGGGGTGGGAGGTGGGGAGTCAACCTTCTCTGAGCAGATCAAGAACATCGTCTGGATGGTGTGGCCCAGTGATGGTTCACAGACTTTTCAAGCACAGAGACTTGCTTTTAATATCAAATTTTAAATGATTGTATTAGTAAAATTGTATTAAGAAAATAGATACTAATTAAAAGCTACTGTGAATTTAGTAGTTATTTTAAATAAATTTAGATTTATTAGTTCTAATCATCCTCAGATTTTTTAAAGAATATTGGTATGTTTGTGTGAAACATTCATTTTTTTACTCATAAAATTATGCGTCTAGAATGCAGTCACAGACATTCTGCAATAATTCTTTGGGCCACTAGGGGTCTCAGCAGAGGACCACTGATGCCTGGGAACTACTCATCGTCTTGTATTTAACAGGTAGAATAACAGGTCTGCAAGCTCACATGGAAGGGAATAGATGATGCACTTGGATACCTTTCAATTCAGTATTTATTTGAGTCTAAGGTTACTGGGATAAACACCTCTTCGAATGTATCTCTGAAGGATGGTTATATTTTCTCTTTCTAAGCAATGCAAACTATACAATTCCCTGTCTTCCCAGTTTTTCCTTAGTTATAAAGAAATTGAGAATGAGATGTAATGTACAGTTGTGGCACCTAGTTCCAGAGTCCCTTGTTTCTTCTGCTTCCTCAAGATTATTTCTAGTCTGCCTTATTTATTTTTCAAATGTTCCCTTTGAAGGTGACATGCATTGTAGGCCTCCTCTTCCCATCAGAATTAGTGGGCATAAATGATAAATAAGCACCAAGGCCCTCCTTTGGCTGTGAGCCTCCCCAGCAGTTAAAAAGGTAACATATCTCATATAGGGGCTTCCTCTGAGCCACTGAGCTATTTGGCTAATGGCTCCTCTGCTAAGCATATGTTTGTGGACTAAATGCTGTCTAATTTTGTAGGCTACATTTCTCGAAGAGGAATGCCAGAGGACAGTGGTGGCTGACCAAGATGACCTAGGATCACAGCACTCACCCTCCACAGAGCTTCAAGACAAGACAAACCAAACCAAGATCTCTTCTGTCGTAAGTACTTGAAGAGAATGGACCAACATAGTTAGGAAGGAAAAGCAGTCCCAACAAAGTGGCTAGAGCTGTCCTGAACACATTGCCAGCAAACAAAGCATTTCCTTTTTCCTTATTATCTCTTATCTGACCTGTTGCCCCTTCCTTGTTGCAGCCTCTCAGGTAGGTCTGTCTCCTTTACGCTCAAGGTCTTTCCACCAATGATATTTTACCACTAGGGAGCAGTATAGAATAAAGAAACGGATTAGCCGGTTTGCTGCTCAAGGCTGAAAAATTTGATGGTAAAACCATTCTATACATTGTGCTTCAGTAACTTGTCTTTCTCCATGAGATTTTTCTTCCCATTTTCAAACTTACATCCTGATGAAATGCACACATGTAAATCTATATTTATATCAATGTTTCTATAAATACCTTGTGTCTTGGATTCTATCAAAGATATTGTTACATATCCATGAGTTGTTACAAAACCACTTGACATGAAGTGCTGTGGCATGTATATCAAAATAGAGACTCAGAGGCCATTACACTGTGTACAATTCACAACGTTATTGTTGTTGTTATTAGGTGCCTTCAAGTCGTCTCCTACTCACAGCAATCCCATACACAGCAGAATGAAACACTGTCCAGTCCTGTGTTAGCCTCACAATCCTTGCTATACCCTAGCCCATCATTGCAGCCACTGTGTCAATCCATCTTGTTGAGGGCCTTCCTCTTTTTCACTGACTCTCACTTCACCAAATGTGATATCCTTCTCCAGAGAATGGTTCCTTCTGACATGACCAAAGTAGGTGAGATGATGTCTGGCCAGTCTCACTGCCGAGGGGCATTCCAGCTGTACTTCTTCAAGGACAGATTTTTAGCTCTTTTAGCAGTCCATGGTACTTTCAGCATTCTTCACCAACACCACAACTCAAAAGTATCAACTCTTCAGTCTTCCTTATTCATTGTCCAGCTCTCACATGCATATGAGGGGATTGAAAATACCATGGCTTGTGTCAGGCTCACCTTAGTCTTTAAGGAGATATCTTTGCTCTTCAGTACTTGAAAGAGGTCTTTTGGAGCAGATTTGCCCAATGCAATGCATCTTCTGATGTCTCTACTGCTGCTTCCATTGGTGTTGATTGTAGAACCAAGTAATATGAAGTCTTTGACAACTTCAATCTTTTCTCTATTTATTGTGATGCTGCTTATTGGTCCAGTTGTGAGGATTTTTGTTTTCTTTATATTGAGGTGTAACCCATACTACAGACCACAGTCTTTAATCTTCATCAGTAGGTGCTTCAAGTCATCCTCACTTTCAGCAAGCAAAGTTTTGTTGTCAGCATATGACAGGTAGTTAATGAGTCTTCCTCCAATCCAGATGCCGTCTTCTTCTTCATACAGTTCAGCTTCTTGGATTATTGGCTCAGCATACAGATTGAATAAGTATGCTGAAAGGATACAACCCTGATGCATTTTAAACCATGCAGTGTCCCCTTGTTCTGTTCGAAAGACAGCCTCCTTGTCTATGTATAGGTTCCTCATGAATACAAGTAAGTCTTTTGGAATTCCCATTCTTGTCAATATCATCCATAATTTGTTATGATACACATAATCAAATGCTTTTGCATAGTCAATAAAACAGAAGTAAACATCTTTCTGGTATTCTTTGCTTTCAGCCAAGATCTATCTGACATCAGCAATGATATTCCTCATTCCGACGTTATTGTTAGGAGATGTTTCCTGGGACTAACTAAAATCCCATCAGACAGTGTTGTGAGAGTACTGCAGAGCAAGCACCAGGGTGGAGGAAGGTGGAGGAGGATCTCTGAATTTAGAAAGGAAGTTACTCGTATAAAGAAGAATTAACAAAACAAAACAAGAAACAGATTCAATGTCCAGTCTGCTTAGTATTTCCCTCACTGTAAATAAAGACCCTTGAGATCTGATCAGTGTATTGTATATTGTGAGTTTGATTAGTGTGAATCAGCTCCCCTAAACCAGCCTGCCTTAGTGTGCTCTGACAGGCTCCTACTGATATGTGAAGCCTGGACACTCCACCTGTTACTGCCTGAAGGGCAGATGCCCTTGCTCCATTATCCTCAATCTTCTGCTCTTAAAATGTGGATCTGGAATTTTCTTTTTTCTTTTGTTAAATCAGCTTTATTGACATAAAATTTACATACTCAAAAATACACACACTGCCATGAGTTGGACCCAACTCATAGCGACCTCTCCTTGGGTTTCTGAGGTGGTATCACTACAGAAGTAGATTGCCCAACCTTCCTTCTGAGGAGTGGCTGGTGGGTTTGAACCACCAGCCTTCCAGTTAGCAGTCAAATGCCTTAGGCACTATGCCAGCAGAGCTCCCACACAATGAAATTAATCAACTGTATGTGTACAATTCACATTTTGACAAATGTATGCAGTAGTGTGACCACTACCACACTTAAGATACAGAATGTTTTCATTCCCCAAAAAGTAACCTCATACTCCCTTATAGTCAATTTTCTACCCAAGTTAGATCCAGGCAATCACTGATCTGATTTTGGCTGCTACCATTCTGCCTTTTCTGGAAGTTCATATAATTATATTCCATACAGGAGGTAGTCTTTTATGTCTGGTTGCTTTCACTTAGCATAATGATTTGTGATTTTAATCTATGTTGTTACATGTATCAGTAGTTTTTTTTCCCCCCTTTTTATTACATTAAAATGGTTATCCAAATAGTTCATAAGGAGCTCTGGTGGTGTAGTGGATAAGGCACTTGGCTGCTAACTGGAATGTCACTGGTTCAAACCCACCAGCTGCTCTGCAGAAAGAAGATGGGGTGATCTACTTCCATAAAGATTTACAGCCTCAGAAACCCAGTGGGGGTTACTATGAGTTGGAAACGACTTGACGGCAGTGAGTGTGGAGTTTAGTTTTAATTATTCCATGACCATTAAATTAAAAGACTATTCTTTTCCTCATTGTATGGGTGTACGTTCATCATCACAAAGGATGTTTCAAGATCTGTCCTGAAGTAGAATGCTGTCACTGATTGGACAATATCCATACATCTACAAGGAAGACCTGTTAACACTATTATTCAAATTTACACACCAATGACCAAAGCCATAGATGAGGAAATTGAAGATTTTTATCAACTTCTGCAGTCTGAAATTGACAGAACATGCAATGAAGATGTGTTGCTTATCACTGGTGATTGGAATGCAAAAGTTGGAAACAAAGAAGAATCACTGATAGTTGGAAAATTTGGCCTTGGTGACAAAAATAACTCTGGAAATTGCATGATAGAATTTTGCAAGACCAGCAACTTGTTCATTGCAAATACCTTTTATCAACAACACAAACAGCAGCTACACATGTGGACTTCACCAGACAGAGTACATAGGAATCAGATTGACTACATCTGTGGCAAGAGGAGATAGAAAAGCTCAGTATCTTCAGCCAAAACCAGGCCAGGAGCTGATTGTGGAACAGATCATCAATTGCTCATATGCAAGTTCAGCTTGAAGTTAAAGACAATTAAAACAAGTCCATGAGAGCCAAAATAAGACCTTGAATATATCTCCCTTGAATTTAGAGACCATCTAAAGAATGGATTTGATGCATTGAACACCAATGACCGAAAACCAGGGGAATTGTGGGATGACATGAAGAGCATCATCCATGAAGAAAGCAAAAGGTCATTAAAAATATGAGAAAGAAAGAAAAGACCAAAATGGATGTCAGAAGAGACTCTGAAACTAGCCCTTGATGAAGAGTAGCTAAAGCAAATGGAAGAAATGATAAGATAAAAGAGCTCAACAGATTTCAAAGAGCAGATTTAACAGACAAAGCCAATTACTATAATGAAATATGCAAAGACCTGGAGTTAGAAAAACAAAAGGGAAGAACATGCTTGGCATTTCTCAAGCTGAAAGAACTGAGGAAAACATTTAAGTCTCGAGTTGCAATAGTGAAAGTTTCTACAGGCAAAATAGTGAATGATGCAGGAAGCATCAAAAGAACATGGAAGGAATACACAGAGTCACCGTACCAAAAATAACTGGTCAATCTTCATCCATTTCAGGAGGTGATATATGTTCAAGAACCAATGGTACTGAAGGAAGAAGTTGAACCTACACTGAAGGAATTGGCAAAAAACAAGGCTCCAGGAATTGATGGAATACCCATTGACATGGTTCAACAAACAGATGCCCCACTGTAGGCACTAATTCAGGTATGCCAAGAGATTTGGAAGACAGCTACCTGGCCAATTGATTGGAAGAGATCCATATTTGTACTCACTCCAAAGAAAAGTGATCCCACAGAATGTGGAAATTATCGAACAATATCATTAATATCACATGCAAGTAAAATCTTACTGAAGATAATTCAAAAGCAGTTGCAGCAGTATATTATTGACAGAGAACTTCCAGAAATTCAAGCTAGATTCAGAAGAAGATATGAAACAAGGGATATCATTGTTGATGTTAGATGGATCTTGGCTCAAAGCCAAGAATACCATAAAGATGTTTACTTGTGTTTTATTGACTATGCAAAAGCATTTGATTGTGTGGATCATAACAAATTGTGGATAACATTGAGAAGAATGGGAAT
>NW_006921749.1:1946171-1947463 GCF_000298275.1 Orycteropus afer afer | reverse complement strand
AATTGAGGAATGGCTAACCAAACTATGGTACATACACACAATGGAATACTATGCAATGCTAAAGAATAATGTAGAATCTGCAAAACACTGCATAACATGGATGAACTTGGAATACATTATGCTGAGTGAAATAAGTCAACTACAAAAGGACAAATATTGTATTAGTCCGTTATTGTAAAAGTTAAGGAAAGGTTTATATATAGAAGGAATTTTCTTTGTTGTTTACCAGGGGTGAGAGGGGAGGGGAGGGAACACAGATAGATAGAGATAAGTATTGATTTAGGTGAATAGAAGGGCAATGTACCAAATGTGAGTGACCAATATGGCAACATTAATGATGAGAAAGTCATAGAGAGGTACATGGGAGGTACAGACAACAAATATGAACCCTTTTGCACATATAGTACTGCATTGTCAGTGAAGGCAAACATGGGTATATGGATGGATAGATGGGTGGACAGGCTAAACGTTTAGGTATGTCCATGAAAATGGGGAGTGTATCTAAGAACATATATAGGGTTGGCAGACAATGGTCCTATAAGTTTATGTGAATGATCAGAATTCCCAGGTGTATAGAAGAGCTGACAAGGGGCAACATTGTGGTCACTGCTTGGTCACAGCCAGCTACCCAGAGGGACCGAGTAGTTGAACCTGTGGTCTTGGGACCATAGTCACAGGGGACATCAAGCTCAATTGGCATAACATACTATACAAAATATTGTTCCACCTCTTACTTTGGCAAGTAGCCACTGGGATCTTAAAAGCTAGCAAGCTGCCATCTAGATGCAACGATGGGTCTCTCCTCATCCAGAACAAAGAAGAATGAAGAAAATCAAAATTCATGGAAACAATTAATCCTAGTGACTGGTACACCATCCGATCTGCAGCCTACACAACTACAAGACCAGAAGAACTAGATCGTGCCTGGCTACTACTCTCATCCACTTGGAAGGGGATCTACGTAGGAGATCCTTGATAGAGAAGGAGAACAATGTGGAACAAAACTCAAAATCATTTGGAGAAAAAAAAGAAAAAAGAAGGTGGGGACCAGGTTTTCTGGTCCAATACAGCCTGGTGGAACCACTGAGACTATAGCCCCTAGCTGCCCTTCAGGTCTGGAATTGAACCCAGACCTGTCGTTTCCAGCCAAACAAAATACAAGCATATGAGTTGGACATTTGCCTCAAGTAGATACACTTCTTGGAGAGAACAATCATGGGAGAAAGAAGGGCTGCTTATGCACAGGGAGACAGCTCAGGGGGCAGGAGTGTATGGAGGGATGGACACTGGGA
>NW_006921749.1:1940897-1946071 GCF_000298275.1 Orycteropus afer afer | reverse complement strand
AGAATGGCCAGACTTCGTCTCACCTACTTTGGTCATGTTGTCAGAAGGGACCATTCCCTGGAGAAGGATGTCATGCTTGGTAAGGTGGAAGGTCGATGAGATTGATTGACATGGTGGCAATGGCAATGGCAATGGGCTCAAGTATCGCAAGAATCATGGAGCTGGCTCAGGACCGGGCGGTGTTTCATTCTGCTGTGCATAGGGTCTCTGTGAGTTGGAGAAAACTTGATGGCACCTAACAACAAATGGGTGTACTACAATCTGTTTAACCATTCATTGGATGATGGAAATTTGGATCACTCTTAGTGTTTGGCCATTATGAATAAAGCTGCTATGAACATTCATATACAGGTCTTTGTGTGAGAATACATGCTTTTTTTTTTTTTTTTAATTGTGATCTGGGTGAAGATTTTCAGAGCAAATTCACTTTCCATACAGCAGTTCACATATACTTTGTCTCATTCATTGACCACAGTTTACCACAATTCTTGCTTTGTTTTTAAGAGTTTAGTCCTATACATGAGAGCTCTGGTGGCATAGTGCCTAAGGCACTTGACTGCTAACCAGAGGTTGGGGGTTCAAACCCACCAGCCACTCCTTGGAAGGAAGGTTGGGCAATCTACTTCCACAGTGATACTGCTGTGGAAACCCAAGGAAGGGTCGCTTTGAGTCTAAGACGACTCAATGGCACATAACAACAACAACAAGTAGTATAAATAAAGCTACTGGCAAAGAAGGGTAAGTAAGAAAACATGCATCACCACTGCTCCGTCATTACTTCAAACTGTGACTATCATTTAATCTTTAATGGGCACCAGGCAGGTTACTAGGCATGTTCTAGAAAGTGAAAATAAAGAATAAACCTGCAATCTCATGCTTAGATTTAAAAAAAATAAAAATATAAAAGCACAAGTCAACACTAAGGAATTTGGCTTTTGCTTCCTTAGAAAGGAACTTAAACTGACCTAGACACTTGTAGGGAGTTCCCAGTCAAGCTCTGGGAAATACTTGAAAAAGCAAATAAGAATGATTCGATATTCAAGATAGTGAGATTTTCTGTGTCTCTAACATTGGTAAAGAAATATTCATTAAGACTGAGAAGAAGGAATCAAACTGTAGCTAACATAGAGCAGAGCAAAGAACATAGATTAGAACAGAAAAGAAAGGAAAGGAAGTCTATCAAGGAGAGTGAACTGAGTATGGGCACTGTACTGTTTTGACTTGGAGTTCTTAACCATGCTATGAGGTAGGTAGTATTATTCCTCTTGTGTAAATGAGGAAACAGAGTCAAGGAAGATACATAATTTCCCCAAAGTTTCCCCAGTAGAAGAAGAGGGATTCCAATCCAGCCCAAGCTCTTAATTTCTACCATATTCTCTGACTTTAGGGTTTCCATTCTTAACCATGATGCTGTCCACTCTGCACAAGGGTCTGTGAATCTAGAAAAAGTCAAGAAAAAGTAGAACAGAAGCTCAAGGGAGGTGGTCCCAGGTTTAGCTTCGCATCCTTCCTGCCACACTGATGGATGAGTGTAATTTATTTTAGCTTTTCTGGTAATAAATCACTGTTTCTTTATTCCAGGATTGTGTCCCTCAGCCAGCCTTGACATTAGTTCTCAAGTGAATATGACTGCAGCCTGAAGAAATCATTCAGTAAATATATTGAGTTTTGTCATCAAAACCTGGGAATATGGAAGTCTATAAACAGTTTAATGGCAAGTTCACCTTTGAGAACTAAAATAATACTCATCTTCATCAGTTCAGTCAAAATTTTATAAATAAAACTAAATACCATTACCAGAGAAGCAAGCATACTTTTTAGTGAGACTGAAATGTTTGTTGAAAAAAAATTCATGTTAGAAACAATTACACTGATTTCAAAATTGTACTGTATCAGAAATAGTGGCAGATACACATAACGAAGGGAATCTCAACAATTAATACCAACAGTATACATAAGTTAAGGAAAACACAAAAGACATAATTAGGGTAGCTCTACATTATACTTACCACATTAATAATAAAAACCACAATTTGTTGCTGTTGCATCAACTCTAACTCATGGTGACTTTATGTGTCAGAGTAGAATGTGTTCCATCGGGTTTTCAGTGGCTGATTCTTTGGAAATAGATCAACCAGGTCCTTCTTCCAAGGCACCTCTGAGGGGACTCAAACCTCCAACTTGCTGGTTAGCAGCTGAATGTGTTAACCATTCGCACCACTCAGGAACCCAATATAATAATGGTCATATGTTATTCCACAAGAGTACAATTTCAAATGGATAGAGTGAACCAAAGGCAACATTTCTCAAGTCCGCTTTGGCAATGACTTCACACAACAGAATGGCCAAACCCACAATGAAAGTGCTCCAGATGATATGTGAACAGTACCTGGGGCAATAGCAGCAGCAGTCAAGAGAGAAGACCAAGAAAGCTGCTGAGAGCATAGGGCACAAGAGTCCTGCCCACAGTGAGGAACCCAGCACAAAGGTCAAGGGAAGAGGGCAGCAGTAGGGCTGGGCAGGCCAAGGTGCCAAATGTTCCCTGGGCTGGTTTTGGGTTGATAGTGTGATAGAATGACCACATAAGAGTCATTTTTGTCAGGGCTCCAACCCAAAAGGCTGCCCTGTGGTGAGGTGATCTTGCTAGAATGAGGCTGTGTGGGGTTAACACCAAGGACAGAAACTGAAGGGGTGTCACAAGAACCTATCTGGAGAAGGAATCACATTCACACAGGTAGAGGTCTCCAAGGAATTCACAACTGTGCCCTGTGCCAGAGGCAGCATTTGATATCCAGTGACGGGGATGGTAAGGAGCTCTGGTGGTGCAGCAGTTAAGGCATTGTGCTGCTAACCAAAAGATTGGTTGTTTAAGCCCACCACTCACTCTATGGGAGAAATATGAGGCAATCTGCTTCTGTCAAAATTTACAACCTTGGAAACCCTATGGGGTAGTTTTACTCTGTCCTATAGGGTTTCTGGGAGTGAAATTGACTCGATGGCAGTGGCTTTGGTTTTGGTTTTATTTTGGCGAGAGACAGCACAAACAAGTAGAAGCATCAACCTTTACTTCTCATCGCCCCTTTAACTCTCGCCCTGAAGGAATCAAAGGAAACAAAGATGTATGTGTGTTTGCATGGTAGAAGGAAAGGAGAGCCACAGAATGGAGAATCCCATGTTCCTTTTCCCACAGCTGGTTTTAGAGCCATGAGTCAGTTCTAAGCTGAAGCAGAGAAAGGGGGAAGTTTGAATTAAAGAAAAGATTTAAATTTTTATATTAGGTTGGACTGAACTTCTTAGCATCTGAAAATAAGATTGTTCTAATATACCAAATTGACTGGAAAAGGTTTTGAATCTGCCTCATACAGCATCCAGAGGGAGGGAAGAAAGAGCCAATACAGTGTTTGAGGGTATTGGTGGGAATAAAGGTGTTCAGGATGATAAATAATTCAGTAGTAATACTATTATAAATATGAATCAATATACAGTATTGTCTATTTTTTTATATCATATATTTGCATATTGTATATTGTATATTTTGGAATGGAAATAACCACAGACCAATGAATTCAAGGTACAGACCTAAAATTCTACTAACCAATAATCTTAATAAAATAGATCTTTGCCATTAACTTTTGTGGAGGCACCCAGAGCTGCCTTGGACAAGAGTGCACTGGTTGGCATTCAAATCAGGCACAGCAGGCAAGAATTCTACCACTGAAATATCACTGCCCCTCAGTAAAAGCAACCTACCAATAACGTTATTTAATAAAAGAAGAATTGGTCCACAAACAAGTAGCAAAGAGAAGCATAAATCCCCAGCAGAGAAGCCTCCCTGCCAAATGCATAGATGGAGATTCCTCTTTGCAGGTACTTGAATTATTATAGTGTGAGCATTCTCTTTCTTTCCCTTTACCCTGCTCATTAAAAAGAATTTTGGCCTTGGCTCATTCAATTTCTTCCCCTTTCTATATGCCCAAAATGTTCTTTGGGGACTTCAAAATACTGCAGGTCATAATTGCCCAAGTCTACAACCATCAACCTATAAGTAATTTGAATTACATTATGTGAAAGAAAATGAATATGAGTCTTACATACATGTGTGAGTCGGGAAAACACTCATGATTAGCACATATATCTGTTAAAAATAAAAATTCCTGTGGTTTAATATTTGATTTCACACTCTCCTCCCTGAGATCTTGTATTGCAAAAGATAACAATAGTTTATTCAGATCCTTAGAAAAATCTATGCTCTTTTTATTTCTTATAAGCGATTAACTCAAGACACACCTAAAGAAGAAGCTGGCTATAGGATGCTCAGAGCTAGTGTATAACAGCTCTATAAAGTCAGCAAAGATCCTCATCCTTCTATTGTTTGGTTCACACATACAACTTCCATCCTTAAGGCTACTGTGTGTCCAACATTACTGCTAGAGTCAGCCAATTCCTCTGCATTCCAAACAGTAGGAAAGAGAAATGGAGAAAGACGGCTTGTCCCTTTGCAGAAGTCCCATCAACATTCTGCCTACAAATAATTGACCAGAACTCATGTGGCAAATAACTATGTGGGACGTTGAGGAATGTGGTCTTTTATTCAAGGAGAAATTGTGCTCAGTTAAAAGCTGGTACTTAGTGTCTAAGAAAAATAGGAAATTAGGAAAAGAGGGAGAGAATACAAATAACACAAATAAGAAACAAAATGGGGTGACATCACAATAGAACCAACTGAACAAAAAAGGATAATATCAGGATACTATGAAGAACTGTACTCCAACAAATTTGAAAATCTGGAGGAAATGGACAGTTCTCTAGAAACACACCACTTACCTAACCTAACACAGATTGATGTGGAAAAGTTGAACAGGTCCATCACAAAAGGAGAAATTGAACAGGTCATCAAAAAATTACCAACTAAAAAAAGTCCTGGCCCAGACGATTTCACTGGAGAATTCTACAAAACATTCAGAGAAGAACGGATACCAATCCTACTCAAACTATTCCAAAACATAGAAAGGATGGAATCCTCCCTAACTCATTTTATGAAGCAAGCATAACCTTGATACCAAACCAGGCAAAGACATCACTCTAAAGGAAAACTACAGACCAATATCCCTCATGAATATAGATGCAAAAATCTTCAACAAAAACCTAGCCAATAGACTGCAACAACATATCAA
>NW_006921749.1:1928779-1937077 GCF_000298275.1 Orycteropus afer afer | reverse complement strand
ACTATTGTATGCTACACTGGTAATCTTAATCAACCACACAACTGCATGAATGGACTTTTAAATCCCTTCCAGCCCCATTTCTCTTCAGCTTTCCGTTTTCCATTTACAACCTGATTTTTCCGTCCAGACCTTTCTCTTGATTAGAATTTCAAATTCAACATGACCAGAATTAAAAATAATTATCTTACCAAATCCCCAAACCAGCTTCCACATAGTTCCCTGAAACTTAAGGCCTACGTACCTTTACACAGCCAGCTAGCACCATGTGAAGCAGTTTTCCAATCCTTCTCAGAGCAATACTGCCTTACGATGAAAGAACTTTCTGCTTCACATCACAATTTGCTTCTGACCTTATGTGATTCTTATAAGAATTGTGTATATGTATATATAAATTCAGTTATTTTGGGGAATTTTTCTGTATTTACCACAGCTTCACTAAGATACAGGACTAGACTCTATATGATTCGTCATTATAAAAGCAAATTAAGCATCACTGCCTAAAAGGATGCAAAACCAGTAACTGGAAATAGCATTTTGCACCTAGTTCCAAGTTTCTACCAATTTGTCTTTTCAATCAATTTGTTTTTAACAAGATCATCTGTCATGTGCCACAAGACCATGGCCTTGTGGGTGGAACAAGGATCCATTGGGGTAGTATTTGCAAAGTTAATTCATGTAAATTAAAGTCTATCCCCTGGCTCACAGAGCTTCTGTTCAGATAAGAAGAGGTTCTTTTTTTACCAGAACTTGTACAAATAAGCCAAGAAATAGTGGTATCTCCTATGTGGCAAACAGAAATGTGGTGGAGTAGTGAACAGTAATGTTTTATGTAATAGGAAGACCAATCTCAATATATTTGGGGAAGAGAAGGGAGGAGGAAAAAGCAGAAGTGAATAAATCTGCTTTTGGTTGTCAGAATAAACTGACACAATACATAGAGGTTCTAGAAAGTAATGTCATGGCTACCAAGGAAACACAGGTTAAGGTGAGTAAGATAACATACCAAAAGTTCTCTGTCCACCTCTCTGCTGAAATTACTATTACTGAGGTCATTAATGCTGAAGGCTCTTGTCTTTATTCATCCTACCTGACCTCTCCACAATATCAGGTACCCCTTTAATTGTACCTTCTCTTCAGTGTCCTCCTTGGCTTCTGAATAAACTCTCATCATCTGATTTTTCTCTTACCTCTCTGGTGAGTCCTCATTTCTGGTTCTTTTCCTTAAACTAATTCTTAAATTCTGTTTATTCTTGGGGCTTGTCCTCCATTTGCTTTCCTCTCTTTTCTTTTCCTGGGGACCTAATTTATTCCATAGCTCCAATTTTATGTATCAAGGATCTCCAAAATCTACTACTTTGCAGTCCTAATTTCTCTCCTCACCTTGAAGTCCTTATTTCTAACTCTTTACTGTCTTCACCTTTACAGGGATTTGAAACTTAACACGCAGTCTTTTACTTCAAATCTGCTATTGCTCTTGCATTCTCTGTCTTGGTAATGCCATCCCATCCACATAACTACCCAGTCTGTGAAGCATGGAGTCAGACTAGAGTCCTATGTCTTTTTTTGTTCCTATTCCCATTTCCTCAGTCACCAATATCTGTGGATTCTTATAATACATATCACACAGATAATTGTTGACCTGAACTTATCCATGCCTTGCTTCCACTCCATGAGTAATTTGAGAGCAGAAGTTGTGTCTATTCAATTATGGGTCCTCAGCTCATACCACTGAACATGGCCTTGGTACACTAGATGCTCTGTCATGTTTCTATAGTTCCAGTTACATACACATTTACACCTCTCAGTTGATATCTGGATCCAATGAGGGATTCCACTTTTCTGCCCCAAGGTGCTGGCACAGGAGATCAGGGCATTCATTCATCCCCTGGATTTATCCTCCCTGGAAGAAGGTTATCTCCAGGGATCTTCCCTGGGAAATCCTCTGCCCTTGCATTTCTGAGTTGTGCTTGTATGTGGGCTAATGAGTTCCCTTGGCTTTGATGAAAACCTTGGGGCAGAGAAGTGGAGAGATTTATGGTGAGTCTCTGAGGGCAAGATGACAGCATCAAAGAACTATGCATCATGACTGCAGTTCAAATCAGAGATGTGCCAAGGGTGAATACATGCTATAAGACTGAAACATGATAAAACAAGAGGAACAGGGTTTCTGGGTACCTGGCCAGATTGTGTGGGTGTAGGATAAGGACTTGAATGAGTTTTATGACTATGTTCCCCGGAAACATCCTTAAGTTGTTGTTGTTGTTGTTGTTGTTGTTATGTGCCACCAAGTCGGACCCAACTCATAGAGACTCCTCCTTGGGTTTCCAAGGCAGTATCAGTACAGAAGTAGATTGCCCAATCTTCCTTCCAAGGAGTGGCTGGTGAGTTTGAACCACCAGCCCTTTGGTTAGCAGTCAAGTGCCTTAGGCACTACCCCACCAGAGCTTCTACATCTTTAAGTGGTCTCTGCTTTTTCACTGCAACTGTAGCAGGGGCTAAGGAGAGGCAAGTGATAGAAGTATGTTGGAGCCAGTGGAAGATACTGTATGTTGGCTTCCCCACACCTAATTCCATCCTCTAATGCCTATTTCTCTATATATTAGAAAGTGTTCTTCACCTGGTATCACTTATTGCACACAGGCATTGACTAATGCTTGTAAATGTGTGAAGCTAAATATCGTTAGATTCCTGGGATTGTCAAGTGATATCATTCTGGCAATATTTGTTGTTGTTAGGTGCCATCAAGTTGGCTCTGGCTCATAGTGACACTATGTACAACAGCATGAACACTGCCCAGTCCTGTGCCAGCCTCGTAATCCTTGCTATACCTGAGCCCATCAGTGCAGGCACTGTGTTAATCCATCTCATGAGGGCCTTCCCTCAATGGCAATAAGACATTAGAAAAATCTGTTGATATCTAACCTCTTTTTCTTTGCCCTTTTCATACTGTCTACAATGAACATGGAATGATGCCCAAATTTGCAGTAGCTTCTTGCAATCATGACAAACAAGGTAGAAATTATTACTAATTGATACATGTTGTTGTTGTTGTTGTTATATCCATCAAGTTGGACCCGACTCATAGCGACCCCTCCTTGGGTTTCTGAGGCAGTATCACTACAGAAGTAGATTGTCCAATCTTCCTTCAGGCAAATCCCAATAGGGCTGGGTTGCTTTAAACTTGGGCTGGGCCAGGTCATCCAGGAGACCCATAGCCACTGCTTCACCTAAAAAATGTCCTTTATGAAAAAATGGCCAACTCAAGGAAAATGCTTGTTTTGGTTACCTAGTGCTGCTCTGACAAGAAATGGTGATGGCTTAACAAACAGGAGTTTATTCTCTTATAGTTTGGGAGGCTAGAAGTCTGAATTCAAAGTGCCAGGCTCTAGGGGCTGTGTGAAAACCTCTCAGCCTTGGGCTTCAGCTCTGCCCCTTGCTCCCTGCCCATTGAAGCAAGAGGCATCTCTTCACTCAAGCAACTACTGGCTACTGAGGCTAATAAGCCCAAGGCCAACAAATAAAATGGCACAAGTCCTGATGTTGGCACAGTCCCAAACCACATGGTAGGCCATTAATTCAATTCCATTGGAAGTCCTAAAGTCAGCAGAGCATGGCAGGCTGCTGAACAATGACACGGCTACATGCAGGGTTCAAGTATGCCAGAAGCTAGAGACCATTCCCAAAGCCACTTCTTATATATGGAAAGCAGACCACATCCCTAAAGCAGCTACTCAGCTACTCCAATACATTCCACCATGGATTTAATTACCAATCTTACCAAGAGGAATAACTGCATCCAGCTGCCAACCACTCAACCAGGCCTAGCCAAGTTGACACACAAACTTAGCTACCACAATGTTCAAGCATAGCTCTAATCCAATGGTTGGGTCAGTCTTGTGGGTGTTGAGTTCCTTGTGGATTACAAAAGAAATTTGAAGCCTCCTACCTCTATCTTTAGGAGCTCTGGTAGCGTAGTGGCTAAGGCACTTGACTGCTAACCAGAAGGCTAGCGGTTCAAACCCACCAGCCACTCTTCGGAAGGAAGATGGGGCAATCTACTTCCGTAGTGATACTGCCTCGGAAACCCAAGGAGGGGTCGCTATGAGTCAGGGCCAACTCGATGGCAAATAACAACAACAACAGCAACCTCTATCTTTAAAGAACTTACTACCACATCAAGAAGATAAATCCAAACTAGGGAAAGGAGGATTGACTAAAATGTGGCTTGTATTTGTTTTTAACCTAGCCTTGAATTTGAACCATTACTTTTTTTCTCCACTTAGCCATGTTGTCTCCACCAACATCTAACTGTTACCAGAATCTGTCTTTAATCTTCCAGTGATGTCCTCACTCTGTAGCATCCAGCTCACTTTACCTGTTCTAGCCTGGTCACGATGCTCTCTGCTGTTCCCGCCTGCCTTACTCTGCCCTGCTCAGGCAAGATAGAGAGAATATATGAGGAAAAGAAAGGACTAGAAAGCACGAAAGGACCCAGATCCATTCCCTTTCCCCCATCTCAAGTTCTGAATGAAGTTTTTTATTGACTTTCTGAGGCTAGCATTATTTTTGTGAACTGTTACATCCACGGGGGAACAGGAAAGATCCTAGAACAAAGGTTTCTCAGATACAGTGCTATGTAGAACCAAAAATCTAAGCAAAGCTAAGTGCAAAAAGTTTACTAGGTTCTATCTTCTGAAATAACCCCAACCCTTTCATGTTCCATCCATATAGAATAAGTTATTAAATTCAAAGGATAAAATGTAAAAGAATGAATACAGAGTTATTGTTTTTCCTTCAAGAGTAAGCCCCAGAAGTTACAAGCCAAGAGCTAATAAGCTGTATGACTGTTATCCCTTGAGTGGTTTTTAAATCAATTCTGCCTTCTCTAGTGTGGACTTATTTTGATTTATTTATTTTTTTGATTTGGTAGTAACTTCTTTGAGAGCAAGAGTAGGGAGCTTCCATTTCTTTTGAAACTTACAAGGAGCCTAGCACAATGTAGTCCACATTATAGGAGTTAAAACTGAAAAACCAAACCCACTGCCATCGAGTTGATTCCAATGCATAGCAATGGGGTAAATCTTAACAGAAGTAGATTGTCCAGTGTTCCTTCCACAGAGTAGCTGGTGGGTTTGGACTGCCAACTTCTGGTTAGCAGTCAAATGCCTTAGGCACAGCACATCACAGCTCCTTTATAAAGAGAAAGCTTAATGGGTTTAGTGAATGATATATAATTTTCTTTGCTCCAATCTGAATACCTTCCCAAGTGATTTAGGCCACTTGTTTTAAAGTGAAGATGGTGATAAGGGCACTTATCTGGTGGCACTGTAGTTAAAATATTAGGTTGCTAACCAAAAGGTCCACGGTTCAAACCCACTAGCCATTCTGCAGGAGAAATATGAGGTAGTCTGCTTCCATAAGGATTTATAGCCTTGGAAACCCTAGGAGGCAGTTCTACTCTGTCCTAAAGTGTCTCTATGTGTTGGAATCACCTTGATTGGCAGTGCGTTTGATTTGGGTTCAGATGGGGATGGAAAGTTACAGTTCTTTGGTGTTTCATGGGGCAACATGAAATTAGATGGTAGGTGGTTTCTGTTTAGTTATTGTAGGTAGACAACTTTTCTTTCTGAAGATATTGCTTTTTACAGTAATTAGCACTCCTGGTGTTTTTGGTTGGGAGACTGAATGAGTCATGGAGGCCCTAGGTCATAATTGAGGCAGGTTTCAAAACCACATGGGAAAAACATTTTACCTAAGGAAATCAAAGTACATAACTCTCATGATGTCATCATTCATCTATTCATCCAACACAACAGTTTTAACTAGGTACAAAGTCACACGCTAGACATAGAATTAGTGGTGAATGAATGAAATAGACAAGGTCTCTGCTTTTGTAGCTTACAGTAAATACAGACAAGAGAACAAGACATTTCAGTAGCATACAATTGCAATACAATTAATAGACAATTATGTACAGTATAATTAAGTAAGTCCTGAGAATCCTTATCTTTAACAATGAAGTTGATGACACACAAATAGACCAGCATACAGAAATTAGAAAAGTCACAGTAGGAAGTTCTGTGCTTTCTTCCCTGTGATTATGGCCCCTAGTCACCCTATGGGCATGGAATTGAACCCACTTCCAGGGCTTAACTTTCAGCCAAACAATAGACAGCCATAAGAGGTGAACAATTACACCAGAGAGATGCACTCTTCAGAACAATTTCCATTGGAGATCAGAAAAGCAGCACTACCATAAGGGGAAAGCTCAGAAGGTAAGAATGCATAGTAAAGAAGGACAGAGGGAAAAGGTAGCCACAAGGAGGAAGTGGGAAGAGAGCTGTTACATTCTGAAGACTGCAATAAATGTCACGAAACAAAATGTGTATGAACTAGACTTTTACCTGGATCACAATAAAAAGTTAAAAAAGAAAAGAAAAAGACAAGTTGTGAGACTTTACAAAAGAATCAGTACTGGAGACTAGAGCATTCTTGTTATGGCAGAGCAGAATGGTGCTGGTGATGGAGTTATCCCTATATCTGACAATGCTCACACTGTCCTCACATACATGATGGAGAAACAAAAGAGAAGTTCCCTGTTTTTCCTAATACTCCAACTAATCACAACAATGATGGTAACATTTCTTCATACTTGAAAAATAGTTTATTATAACCTTTTACAGAAGAGGAAACTGTGGCTGAGAGAAGCTAAGTTACTCTGAAGGACGACTTTCACATTTTAAAGGACAATAAACAGCACATGGCATCATCTTTATTACAGGCATGTCCTGTACTAAATGTTATTTAGTTAAATTTTATTATCTATTTTCTAAACAAAATGCTTTATTCATAAATACGATAAATAATAGTTCTTCTTATGTAAACTAGGGCACTATTTGCCAAAGATTAAAGCACCTTATGAGAAATGAGCTGGGGACTATGACTAAAAGACACCCAGAACTACTTACAAATTTCAAGTCTCACTTTCTTTTATCTGGAATTCTTTTTAAGTTTCTCAATTATAAAATGTTCCACTCTCTCCTACATGGGAAAAAAGTAAAACCTGTCTTTCTATTTTAAGTCTGTAAAAAACATGTGCAATAATCCTTTATATCACAGTCAATATTCTCAGGCTCCACAGTTAGCAAATAACAATTGTATCCAACTAGTATTTTACTTCCCAACCAAACCAAACCCACTGTCATTTTACTTCCCAGCAGAGATTAAACTAGTTACATGAGATCCTATTGATCCTTAATATACATTACAATCACAGCAGTATCGATATATTCATCCTTCAAATGTACTTTTCTTTCAAAGTATGGAAAAAGGTAAAAATCAATAAATTCTATTTGTAATATTACAGTACCAAATGTCCAATATTTAGACATACTCATAGTTTGATGCTTCCTTATTACCTGTCAAGACTTAAAAAACCTTGAATGGATTTAAGTTTTTTCAAAACCAACAATTATACACTATATATTAGGATAATATGTTGACAACTATAAGTATTTCAATTATTTTAAATGTTTTCAGTCATCATGCCAATGCAATGAACACTTTACAACAAAACATTATGCTTAAAAAAACACAATTACATGACAAAATCAACTGTCACTGTACCTGAGAAATCATTCAACTGTGAAACAATTGGAGGACAGATTAGTTTATATGCAGGTTTCTCACGATCTTTTCTGGAGACTTATTTAGTCTGTTGCTTTGCTCTTTCAGACCTGAAGTGAGCAGATATCCTGTTTCTGAGGAATAAGAATATCAGTTTTCTGAATGGAGATGATGTTCTGATTTTTCTCTTCGTTTTTCTTAGATGTTGTGCCACAAAAGTCACATCATGTTGGCAGAGGTGGATTTACCATGAAACCAAAAGATGTTAAGCCCCAGAGACCATCACATACACCAGTCCCTTCCATAACATTGGGAGATTTCTTTTCAGTATTTCACATTATTGTAAATCTCTCTCATTCCTAACTTGCACTCCATCACATTTTTCGCTGGATCAAGGGCATTGTAAGATGAAAATTGTGGGGCATTTGACTAAGGGACTCATCTCAGTGATGGCTATATTCTCAATGGTGACAAAAATTCTTACTATTTTAAATGTATAAAACACAGATAGATAGGTATACATAATCACATATGTGTGTGTGTATATATATATAGATATATGTTGTTGTTGTTATGTGCCGTGGAGTCAAACCCGACTCATAGCGACCCCTCCTTGGGTTTCCGAGGCAGTATCACTACGGAAGTAGGATTGCCCAACCTTCCTTCCGAGGA
>NW_006921749.1:1903222-1928588 GCF_000298275.1 Orycteropus afer afer | reverse complement strand
ACCGCCAGTCTTCTGGTTAGCAGTCAAGTGTCTTAGCCACTATGCTACCAGAGCTCCTACCAGAGCTCCTATATATATAAAATACATCTAACACAAATATATGTACAGTATATCTGTGGTATTAAAATTTCATAGGGGAAAATATTACTTGCTGGGGTAGGAAGGTGGCAGGGTCAATATGAAAAAAAAAAAAGGAAGAGAAAAATCAGAACATTGTCTTCATTCAGAAAACTAATATTTTTATTCCTCAGAAACAAGATATCTTCTCACTTCAGGTCTGAAAGAGCAAAGAAACAGACTAAATAAGTCCCCAGAGAAGATCGTGAGAAACTTGCATATAAACTAATCTGTCCTTCTATGGTTTCAGAGTTGAATGATTTCTCAGGTATGGTGACAAGTATAGAAACATTGGGCAAAAGGTAAGTAGACTTGGAGGTATAACTAGTTTAGGTTTAGTGGCATATAGTTATATCGTTTGTTATCTTTTTCATTTATAGTTAAGCTATTGTTGGAAAGGTCTCCAGGAATCCTTCTACTACTTCCTGTACCAACTTATCTGTGTCATGGCATAAGTGGCCTGGCTAGAGATTATATCACAATATGAGTGTGTCCTACCATGCCCAACTCCCCCCTCCCCACTCCAATAAAAAAGGTAACAGAGCAGAAAAGGGGTTTGAATTGTAGAAAGTCAGAAGCTACCCTGTGAAAAATCCTCATCATCAAGCATGTAAGTGTGTAAGTGAAGGATCTGGTTCTTATAGATACTACGTCAAAAATGGAAGTTTTGCCTAACAGAAATGTACATGATAATGCAATCTGTACAGTTATAACTGTGCCACTACTTGGAAGGAAGATGGGGCAATCTACTTCTGTAGTGATACTGCCTCAGAAACCCGAAGAGGGGTCCGTATGAGTCGGGTCCGACTCTACGGCACATAACAACAACAACAACAACAACATTCATTTTTATGGGAATCACACAAATACAATTCACCAAAATTCCTGTGTGAGTGGAACACAACCTATAGCAGTATTGTAAGGTTAGTTAGCCTATGTGAATACGACGAGTTCCATGTTTTATATATCACAATCAATAATTTAAAAAAATAATGTTCCATCAACTGTGCTAAAGATAGCCTAAATTATCTTTTTATTTTCTCAATAGAGAAATTTTTCCAAAAGCTCAACAGTAGTTGTCATTGGCCACTGCTTTTACATCTTGTTTAACCCAAATCTCTCACAGCTAGTGAAGAACTGATGGAAATCACCCCACTGGAAACGTATACAAAACAATGTCTTCCTTGAGTCTGCTGCTTCTAGTTCCCACTCTCAAGAGAAGCAAGGGAGACTACTCTGCCCAACTTCAGAGACAAGCAACTTGAGTGATTGGCTCTCTCCTGCCAAAGCTATCCTCTTTGCTGACAGTGAAAAACAGTAGTGATTAGGAAGCAAAAATAAGAGGGAGGGACTGGAAAAAGACTAAGCTTTAGACCAGTGGATCACAATCACACCTGTGCATTAGAATCACCTGGGAAGCTTTGAAAAGACTCTATTGCCTTTGCTCTATTCCCTGAGATACTAAATCAATTAGTCTGGGAAGGGCCCAGTCATTGGCACTTTTTCAGAAGTGCCTCAGTTGATTCTAAATTACCGATAGGGTTGAGACACTTCTCTAGACACATTCTTAGGCTCCTGGTGTTATTTTATATCTTTCCTGTCCTGAAAGTGACCTGAAACCCAATTCTATTCCTTCAGGGTCTCCCCCTACAACTTCAGGAGACCTATGACCACTGCCCCTGAGAAACTCAGCCTCAGCCACTTTTTTGAAGAGCCTTTACCACCAACTCATCCACCATGAAGGACACCCCATAGTGAAAAGTGACTCCTACTTCAAGACCAAGAGATGGGAACTGGTGAGGGGTGCTACTTCCTCATTTGCCCCTGTCCACAAAAAAAAAATAAAAATAAAAATATATTCACTTTACAAAGCTGAGTGTTCTTAGTGTTTAGTTTTCCCTCCTATGGCATCACTGGAAAAAATATAAATGAGCTGTGGACAGAGTCAGCCAGACAGAACAGTTCACAGGAATTAACCTGGCACCCAGCCTACCTCGGTTTGTAGAGTAAGTGGAGGAATTTAGGAATTAAACTTGGTGTTGTCTGCTAACTTTTCAAGGAAAAGTTATTGTTTCCAGTTATGGCCCATGCTACTGGCTATTTTAAATGAGTTTTTAAAATAAAGCCTCTTTTCCTTTAAATGCTACCCACATAATCAGTCAATCTGAGCAGTGAACATGTTAACACAGGCGATCTCAGTGAGGTCTGGTATAGTAGAGGGCATAAAGAACAATGGGAGGACACCATGGTTAAATCAGGCAGTAGCAGCTAGGACCAAGGACAGCATACCATAAGTTTTGTCTTAAGGGGCCTCAGGGTTTTTGATTCCCTAGTGATTCAAGGCCATGGAAGTGATAAAACCACCAGGACAAGTCTTTCTGGAAATTTGAAGCTCTGCTTTAACATCCTAGTGAAGTCTCCCCTTGCATGTTATGTTCTGGTGAGTCTGACTTTATAACCAACATTCATTATCAGAATTTATCCAGAATGGGGAGCTGGTAGCAGTCTTCAAGGAGGTAACAAAAGATGTCAATTTGGAACTGAAGTGTGTCCTTTCCAAGAAGAAAAAGTAGCTAGAAAATATTGACTGGGGCGAGAACTGGGTCTTACTTAGTGACTTAATTTGTTTTCTTTCAGAGAAATAGAATGGAAAAAATCAGTTTCTTCCTTCTTTTAGAACATGACAAAAGAACTAATTAAGAGTGGGGAGAGAAAAATAATCCCCATCTTAGGGAAGTTAAAAATCTATGGCAAAATAAAGACCAGAAATATATTGACTCTTGGAATTGGTTTTTACATTCTGGAATGTTTCTCAATTTTAGATATAAAGATTCAAAGTGAAGAGAAAAATAAATCGACTTAAACCCAAGATTGTTGTTGTTGTCACGTGCTGTTGAGTCAGATCCAACTCATAGTGCCCCCCCCACCAGGTTTCTGAGGCGGCGGTGTCACTATGGAAGTAGATTTCCCATCTTCCTTCTGAGGAGTGACTGGTGGGTTTGACCTGCTAGTCTTTTGGTTAGCAGTCAAGTGCCTTAGGCACTACACTCCTAAACCCAAGGTAAACAGGGTCAAATTAAATAAAGAGTGATGATAACTAAGAATTTGTAAAGTACCTATTTGTTCTTAAGTATTTTATCTCTTTAAGTAATAATTTCTGTATCTTTTAACAGTATGTAGTTGTTGTTTTGTTGTTGTTATGGGCCGTCAAGTCGGACCCAACTCATAGCGACCCCTCCTTGGGCTTCCAAGGCAATATCACTACGGAAGTAGATTGCCCCATCTTCTTTCCGAGGAGTGGCTGGTGGGTTTGAACCCCCAGCCTTCTGGTTAGCAGTCAAGTGCTTTAGGCACTATGCTACCAGAGCTCCCATCACTTAGTTAGATGTATGTTTATGTCTTGCAGAGCCCCTGGGTGGTGCAAATGATTCAGCTACGAAACAAAAAGGCTGGTGGTTTGAATCCACCTAGAAATGTCTCTGAAGGAGCTCTAGTGATGTAGTGGTTAAGGCATTTGGCTGCTAACCAAAGTGTCAGTGGTTTGAACCCACCAGCTGCTCTGCAGAAGAAAGATTTACAGCTTTGGAAACCCAACAGAGGTCACTATGAGTCAGAATTGACTTCAATGGCAGTGAGTTTGGTTTTTGGTTTGAGAAGTATCATGGAGGAAAGGCTTGGTGATCTACTTCTGAAAGATCAATCATTGAAAATAATATGGGAATGCAGTTGTGCTCTGACACACATGAGGTTGCCATGATTGGAATCAACTCTACAACAAGTGGCACGTTTTTTGGTTTTACGTGGCAAGGAATATGAGCATTTTCATTACTATGAATTACATCTATAGGAAGTCTAGCTGCAAACAAGGTCATCCACTCCATTGTTAATATTCTGTCATGTGAAACCCTGCCCTCACATTCACTCACCTCCTCTCCCACTGAAGAAGTTTAGATTTCAAGGGCTTCACTTCAGGGCAAAAAGTGGAAGAGCTCACAAGGGCAGAAATTATATAAATGGGTCAGAGAAAGGTACTAGCTCCTGTCCCCCTCTGGTTCTTTGAGACCCATATGCCTTTTCACCCACTCAAACTCCATGGTTCATCCATTTAATGATCTTCCTACTGACATTCTTAACATTTTCTTTTTTCTACTTTACCTATGATTTCTTTGGCAAACTCCAATTAGTTAAATTTTGCCATCCATTCTTTCTGTGCTTGCTTTCAACTTTGGAATAAAGTCACAAAACTTGGGTAAATGGATCCACAACAAAAGTATGTTATTTGACCCCAGTGGGCCCTCACTGCTACTTGACAATGCTCTCTTTAATAGATATGCCATTTCAGATCTCAGGACACTTACCATAAATTTTCCTATCAAGCCCTGATATAATTACTGCCTTAGTCACTCTCAATAAATTGCCTGTCATCTTATTTAATGTGGGCCAAGACCAGTCAATATGACCTTCTTCCTAAACTTCCCTCCTTTTCAACCACAATTTTCTCAGTATCTTCTGGTCCCCCCACCTTGACTCTTCTTTCCTTCAAGTCTCTTTCCCAACTATTTTGGTTCTCTAGTGCTGCTATAGGAGCTCTGGTGGTATAGTGGCTAAGGCATTTGACTGCTAACCAGAAGGCTGGTGGTTCAAACCCACCAGCCACTCCTCGGAAGGAAGATTGGGCAATCTACTTCCGTAGTGATACCACCTCAGAAATCCAAGGAGGGGTTGCTATGAGTTGGATCTGACTCAACGGCAATGAGTTTTTTGGTTTGAGTACTGCTGTAACAGAAATACCACAAGTGGATGGCTTTAACAAACAGGGATTTATTCTCTTACAGTTTAAGAACTAGAAGTCTCAGTTCAAAGTGCTGGCTGTAGGAACTGGGTGAAGGCTCCTTGACATTGGCTTCAGCTCTGCCTCCTGTTCCAGGCCCCATAGAGCGGGAGGCTTTTTCTGACTCACACAGCTACTGGCTGCTGAGGCTGATGAACCCAAGATCAATGGTAAAATGTCACAGTCCCAAGATCAGTAGGCAAACATGGCAGACCACTGGTTGAAGTCCAGGAACAATCCCAAGATTAGCAGGCAACATGGCAGGCCATTAAGATGAGGACTCAGCCGAATGCAGAATCTAGATGTGCCAAAAGCTTGAGATCTTTCAAAGCTTCTCATTATATATTCGAGGCAGGTCATACCCCAAAGGCAGCTAATTAGTTGCTCACAGAAGTTTCCACCATGGAGTTGACTACAATCTCATCATGGGGAATAAATAAGGACACCCTTTATACTGATGGTCACAATTAACTGTGGGAGATGTTACAAGGAGTTGAAATCCTGCAATCAAGAATGAGGACATAGGATTCAAAAATTTCTGATGAAACCTAACACATTCTTGTTCTGAAAACCAGATATACCCTCTATATGTGTGTCTATGCTGGAGGTAGCAGAAGTTAATATCTAGTGTAATTACATACAGTAAGGTGCATATTTATATCAGTAGATCTTCTTCTTGGTATTCCCTTTTCTGTATAATTATTTTAATGCTCTGTAATCTTTGGTGATTAAGAATTTGTGGAGGTCAAATTAGGTCTAATTATAGGCATTGTATAATACAGAGAATATTTTTCACCAGAATTCACCTTAAGAATAATTTTCTGACTCCAGAGATATTTCCATGTTGTTTTTTTCCCTAAATCTTATTATTAGTGGGCTATCTTGTTTTGCTTTAGAGAATTTATTCTTTTTTTTTTCCTCTTGAAAAAGCATGTGCATTATAGGACATTTTAAATTATGGAGATTCAGAAAAATGGAAAAATATCACAAATAATATACTGCCATAGCCCCCTTTTGGAAAGCACAACCTCAAGATTAGAAAGATGGAGTCCAATACACTCATAAAGGAAGACCAAAAATGCCCCTCAGTTTATTAATGGAAGAAACAGGATTGGAGCAGCCTTCCAGCTTGTAAGCTGGCTTGTGACTATATTTTAATATTGACGTTCTAGAGACAGTATCTTTGTGTTTATTATCTAAGCCTTGGAGAGCACCTTCCCTTGGTGATTTCAGACCACATAATAGAGAATTCAACACAATAGGCTGTTGGAGAACAAAACTAAGTGTGGGTTTATTGGGGCCCTGCTGTGATTTGGGACTATAACATGCTTCCCTGTTAAGGGTGTATTCTAAATTCCCAACCATCTATTTCAGTCCCTACTTTCCTTGGACATCAGGTGGTATGTCTGTTCTCTTCCCCACCACATTCAGTCCAAAGGAAGATATCATGAAAATGAACACACTCCAATCTAATTGTAATACTTCTCCCAGAGACAGTTGCAGTGTTAAAGAGGGACTGAAGATATAAATCAAGGAAATTAATTCCTAATTGTGAAGGTTCAAGTATCACTAAATAAATGATGAAACATTACTGAAGGGCCATGGAGTTATATTACATTGGGAAAGCAACTACCTAGGAAGGTGTCCCACAACTGAGTCCAAGGCAGTCTTCAGGCTTTCTAAACCCTAAATAAGTCTTCACTGAAGCAAGTTCAGAATGCTCCAATGGATCTAATTTCACAGACCAGGAATAAAGCCCAGAGTGACTTAACTAAACTTAAAATATCCATTCATTAATTCAGTACAGATTCGATGAGTATCTATTATATGGAAGGTTTCAATGTTAGACTTTGGGGAAAATACAAAGATGTTTTAAATTTTATCTCCTGGTTTAAAGAGTCCTTACTCTGGTAAATGATATAAAACATATGCACAAATAGCTTTAACACAAGAGAAAAAGTGATGTCATGAGAAAGATTATTTTTTTTTAAAAAAATTTGAGAATGGAAGCTGCTTGAGCATATTACTGGTAGAAGAGAAAAGTCAATGGGGAGGCAAGAGTCAAGAGAAAGAGATATTTGAGAGAATAATGTTTCTGGGGTGCAGAATCAACTTTGCAGAATGATTGGTGTGGTAGTTAAAGTTGTGTGTCAACTTGGCTGGGCTGTGGATTTGAGTGGCTGGCAGCTGGATGTACCTTGGCTGCTGGCACCTTACTGTACATAATGACACTAGATATTAACTTCTGCTACCTTTAGCATAGACACACACAAACACACAGAGTCATATAGAGGGTATATCTGGTTTTCATAACAAAAATATGTTAAGTTTCATCAGAATTTTTTGAATTGCTCTGTCCTCACTCTTGATTGCAGGATTTCAATCTTTGCAACATCTCCCACAGTTAATTGTAAGCATCAATATAAAGGATGTCCTGAACATGTGCCCACCTTAGATCTGCCACTTTCTCCCTCTGCTCCTGCTTCCTTTGACAGTGTCCTCAGTCCAGAGAGCCACTTGAAGGAGCATCACTCTAGCCCTTTATGAGAACATCAAAGTCCTCCTCCAAGTTGTTGCTCCTCAGGGCACCACAACCATGCTGGGCTTGCCTAGGGAACCAGTTTTCTCTATAAGTAGGTATACATTTTGTCACTAAGTCCTTCCAAAAAGGGACTTTTTTGACTGTTGGTCTTCTTCCTTTATCAGTCCAAGAGATATTAGAAGAAAAACACCATCCATCCCCATTCCATGACCTGTGCTCAAACCCAGTTTAAGGAGCTGACAGGGGAAAATGTCATATAACTGCTCAATTTTCCTCAATTCCTTTCTTGTACTGTGGCCCAGACCCCACAAAATCCCTGCCTCCTCCCCTCAAAACTCCCTGTTCTTCAGTCTGGATGCAAAAACTACTGCAGGGAGAGGAGGAGGTTAGGATAAGAAGAGAAGGTGTTGTCTATGTTAGCAGTGTCCAAGCCTTGGTGCAATCAGTCAAATGCCCTGCTATATTTCACCAAAAAAATATGAACTTGTCCCTCAGCTAATAAATTGGGTCACTGATTCCAGTTCTGAGACAAAGAATGCTATATTATTTGGCAGTCGTCAAAACTCAACCTCCACTGAAATCTCCATGCAATCTGGGGAAATCTAATAGATTGTTTCCAGTGGATTCTTTGTTGTATGAAGATCACAATTTCACAAGTACATGCAACACCACGTGTGGACTCTCCCAAATGTTGAACCTTAGCCAGGCACTGTCTACCCACTCAACCCACCAGGCTGCCTATTTAGATCAGATTAATGGCACCTCAAGTAATTACAGTTAGTTTCCAAGCCTTACATCAAATTGGTCTCATACTAAAAGCAGACTTTGGAAGACCAAACCAAGGAGTTTGTTGGAACAACTTTGAGTAGTACAGCCTATCTAACTAGACCTCCACACCCATGACCTCCTAACATGTTAAAAAAAAAAAATCTTTCTGCCATCAAGTTGATTTTGACTCATAGTGACCCCCTTTGGGTTTCTGAGACAGTTAATCTTTATGGAAGTAGATTGCCCAGTCTTCCTTCTATGGAGTGGCTGGTGGGTTTGAACCACCAATCTTCTGGTTACCAGTCAAATGCATTAAGCACTATACCACCAGAGCTCCTTCTTAACATGTTCAGAGACCTTAAATTTACAAAACAAGCAAACAGATATCCCCTACTCTACCTGGTTGCTTCCCCACTGAAGTCAGATATCATTTTTCTTGTTAGATGCCGTCGAGGCAGCTCTGACACATAGTGACCCTCTGTACAACAGAACAAAATACTACCCAGTTGTGCACCATTTTCACAATCCTTGCTATACTTGAGCCCATTGTTGCAGCCACTGTGTCAATTCATCTCATTGAGGTTCCTCCCCTTTTTTGCTGACCCTCTGCTTTACCAAGCATGATATCCTTCTCCAGGGAATGGTCCCTTCTGACAACATGACCAAAGTAGGTGAGATGAAGTCTGGCCATTCTCACTTTCAAGGAGCATTCTGGCTGCACTTCTTCCAGGACAGATTTGTTCATTCTTCTGGAAGTCCATGGTACTTTCAGTATTCTTTGCCAATACCACAACACAAAAGCAACTCTTCTTGGATCTCACTTTTCATTGTCCAGCTTTAAGATGGATTTTTATGTGTTCCATTTCATTTTTGACAACTTCCAAAATTTTCCTACAGTCATACTTCATTATTCCATGTTCCAATTATTAATGGATGTTTACAGCTGTTTCTTCCCATTTTGAGTCATGCCACATCAGCAAATGGAGGTCCCCAAAGCTTTACTCCATCCATGTCATTAAGGTCAACTGTACTTTGAAGAGGGTGCTCTTCCTCACTCATATCTTCCAGCACTGTGTCAGACAATCTTTCAGGGCTATTCATAAAGTTTTCCAGTAATATCAGACAATGTTTCACTGCTATTCATATGTTTTCAGTGATCATTTCTTTGAGAAGTGGGTGGTCTCTCCCTTCTTCTGTCTTCGTCTGGAAGCTCCACTGAAACCTGTCCACCATGGGTGACCCAGCAGCCTCACAGCAACATGCAAGCCACCACAGTATGACAAACTGACAGACGAGTGGTAGAAGTCAAGATAATCAAGGTGTTTTTTCCCCCTACTGTCTCCATCTTCACTGTTATCTGAAAGAAAAAAAAAAAAAAAAATCCTTGTCTACACCATCTCTCAAAAAAACCTGAACTCACTGCCATCCAGTTGATTTCAACTCATAGCAGTCTCCATTGTGTTTCCAAGGCAGTAAATCTTTATGAAAGCAGAGTGCCCTATCTTCCTTCCACAGAGCAACTGGTGGGTTTGAACAGTCAACCTTCTGGTTAGCAGTAAAATGCCTTTAGCACTGCACCATCAGAACTCTCTCCACACCACCTAAGAAGTTCTTAAAGAAGAAGGGAAGACAGAATGAAGGAGGGAGGCAAGAAGTAGATGAAGGAAATGTAGAGAAACAAGGGGATCCATGTGAAAAAGAAAGAGAAAGTGATAAAAGCTTGCAAGAAAAAACATTTTAACTTTGTCATAGGGAGGAAATACCACTAGAAGTGCTGATTCAAGCACTTTGGGACTACTTTACAACAGAGTGTCTTATTCCCAAACACAAGGTTCTAAGGAAGCCAGTTTTCCCTCTTCCTTTGCTACCACAGATGTGACAATTAGGGAAAGTGCTTGCTTTGTTTGTTTTTTCCCAAATCACTACAAATAGATTTAAATTCTTCTGGTAAGTGGGCTTCTTTAACTACAGCCCTGAATCCAGGAGCTGTAAATTAAAATATTCATTAATAACCAAGAATCCTTCTCTGTACCAGTTAGCTCCTGGGAAGGAATTTCTGTTCACTTGGTCTTTTCTTTTTTGAAGGCAATCAAAGGCACTGACACAAAACAGGACTATGAGACGATTTGTACCTGGCTGTGTTCCCAGGAGATGTTTATTGGGCATATCTTTATGAAAGAAAGTTGCTAAACTGTAGTAAACACCCACAGATCACTGAGACTAAGAATGAATCAGAAAGTTATAAATAGTTATAAAACCTGATCATTTCCTTTTCAGTGTCATCTACCAAATCAAAAAACCCATTGCTGTCCAGTTGATTCCAACTCATAGTGATCCTATAGGACAGAGTAGAACTGTCCATAGACTTTCCAAAGCTGTAATCTTTACAGGAGCAGACTGCCACATCTTTCTCCCACAGAGTCGCTGGTGGGTTTGAATGATTGACCTCTCAGTTAGCAGCCCAGTACTTAACGAATGCACCACTAGTGCTCCTCATGTCATCTACAGAGGGATGAAAGGTTAATTAACCTCAGAGGGTTAGAAACATGACTGAATATGGAGGCCCTAAGAATTCCTTCAACATTAGCTTCCACATCTCAATTTTATCAGTTCTGACAAGGGTCCTTACTATGTGGATTAGCAAGTGACAGGACAGTTGTTTCTGTTTATGAATGGGTACATATTCATATAGGCAGAAAACACTTCATGAGAGTTATCCTGAGAGTCAGACACTTAAGAATCAGACTTTGACCCTACCAAAGACTCTTCACCTTGTGACTTTTTCTGACTGGGGTTCTGGAGACAGCACTACGTGGGAGCTTGCCTTCTCCAAAGTATGATAAGCTAGGAAACTGTGTATGTAAATCAATGAGAAATTAAACAAAACAAAAACATACTTGATTGAGAACATGATGTTCACTTGTTTTGCTAAGACTTGAGGTACTCAGGGTACCTGCTAACCCTTAAGGCCTGTGCATGTGTGATCAGAACCACCCCAGCCACGAAGGAGTTGACTCCATGTATGGAAATGCAGTACACAAGTATTTCTGAAGGATGGTATAATCAATTACTCAAACTAAGGTAAAAATCATAACTTAAAGGCAATATACAACAAGGAAGAGGTTAGTACAAACTGATTAACAATTAAAAAATAAAATTAAAAGGAATCATGACTTATCTCTATCTGTTTCAATTGAAGAATAAAAAGCCACCCTCTCATTGCTTCCTTCTCAGAATGAGGAGATTTCACTGAAAACTTTATCTTCTGTCTGGAACCTGATAGCCATAATAAACACTAGTTTCTTTCTGAAAGCCAGACATGGTGCTGAAAATATGAAAGTTTGCTCTTAGTCCACAAAAGAGTGACTTAAAGTTCACGATCGGCTGCATTAGTCTGTGACACATGACAAAATTGGTATCAGATGTCTTTCTCTGATTGAATCAAATGCATTTGTGAACTCTAATTTAGCAACATTCCCCTTGACCGTATGGGCCTCAGACAGCAATCATGCCCCATAATTCTATATAAAATATTGCTTTGGTCCCTGAAAGCTTCTTCTTCTTCTTTATTGATTTAACTTCAAAACTGGAGTTACTCAGTTATGAGGTAAAACAGAATGTCTGTCTGTTATTACCTTCAGCTTAATTTTCCATCACCTTTTTGATTGCTGCTTTCTTGGGTATTCCCTGGGTATTTTTCCTTTTTGTCACAGTTTTTTAGCCACAGAGTATATCCATCATGTAGAAATCTAGCCTGCTTTCTTCACTTTATTAGTCAGAATATTAGGGATCTAAAGTTTAAGGGCAATCCCTGGGTTGTGCAAATGGTTAATCACATAGTTGCTAACTTAATGGCCCAGCCAGAGGCACCTTGGAAGAAAAGCCTTTCAATCTACTTCTGAAAGATCAGCCATTGAGCACAGTTGTACTCTGACACACATGGTATCCCCATGAGCTGGTATCAATTCAGTGGCAAGTGGTTACTGATTAAAGCTTAAGGGTTTAATTAGACACATTTCCATTAATCTATGTTAGTTATAGTAAGTATAACATCAGACAATGCCCAGGATGTGATACTTACCTCTGTTGTTGTTGTTGTTATGCGCCGTCGAGTCGGCCCCGACTCATAGCGACCCCTCCTTGGGTTTCCGAGGCAGTATCACTACGGAAGTAGGATTGCCCAACCTTCCTTCCGAGGAGTGGCTGGTGGGTTTGAACCGCCAGCCTTCTGGTTAGCAGTCAAGTGCTTTAGCCACTATGCTACCAGATACTTACCTCTACTATAATTTAAAGTCAGGAAACCACAAAGTACTTCAATTTGCATAATAATTATGGGCTCTGACTCACTTCGAAGGTGTGATTAGAAAGGTGTGATTAGAATCGTAGTAGAATATAATTCTTGAAGGGAATAGAGAGGTCATCTCACTGACTTATCATGGAATCACCACCTAGTTTTTTTTTTTTTAAGGCAGATTCCTTCCTTCTCCCCAGATCCCAGAGATTCTGACTTCCTAGGTCTAGATTCTGACTTTCCAGCTTGGCTCAGGAATCTGTGCTTTTAACAGGAGCTCTGGTAGCATAGTTCCTAAGGCACTTGACTGCTAACCAGAAGCGTGGAGATTCAAACCCACCAGCCACTCCTCCTCCAAGGAAGATGGGGCAATCTACTTCCATAATGATACTGCCTTGGAAACCCAAGGAGGGGTTGCTATGAGTCAGGTCTGACTCGACGGCACATTAACAACAACAACAGGTACTTTAGAGGATCAGCACAGTCTGGGAACCAGTGATAGAGTTCTCTCTGCAACCAAATGCAGGAATAGCTCTTTTTAGCATTTCTGATTTGTAAACAGCCAGCTTTTGTGGGAACAGTGTGAGAAATGATACTCTCCTTGTGGAGTCGTGCTCATCACTTCACAGACTGGCCATACAATGCACTTATGATTCACTCTTAACACTATGTGTTAAATGCTTAATCTGAGCAATAGTATTATTAATAGGAATCACCTGTGGAGCATCTGCAATGGGCAGGCACTGTACAAAACATTTTGCAAATAATATATTTAATTTCCACAATAGTCCTGCAAAGTAGGTTTGTATAATTATCCCCATGTTTAGAAAAAGAAATGGAAGGGAGCTAGAATTTAAACTTACATTTCCTGGAGACTCCAGAGCTCATGTTTTCCAGTGTATCATGCAGTTACACAATAATTACAAAGATAGATATACTTTGTTTTTTTTTTTTTTTTAATCAAGAGAAGTTAATTCTCTTAGTTTTAGGAAAGGTACTTATTTTTTTCTGGCTATATTAATTATGCAAATCATAATTATGGCCAATAATTATTGACTTCTTACTCTGTCCCAGGCAATTTACCTGTGCTAACTCATTTAGGAGGAGCTCTGGTGGTGTAGTGCCTAAGGCACTTGACTGCTAGCCAGAAGGCTGGAGGTTCAAATCCACCAGCCACTCCTGGGAAAGAAGACTGGGCAATCTACTTCCATAGAGATACTGCATCAGAAACCCAAGGAAGGGTCACTGTGAGTCAGCTCTAACTCCACAGCAGTGTATTTGGCTTTGGGAGCTCTGGTAGTGTAGTGCCTAAGGCACTTGACTGCTAATCAGAAGGGTGGAGGTTCAAACCCACCAGCCACTCCTCGGAAGGAAGATGGGGCAATCTACTTCCGTAGTAATACTGCCTTGGAAACCCACGGAGGGGTCGCTACGAGTTGGGTCCAACTTGGAGGCACATAACAACAACTCATTTAGTCCTCAGACAAACTCTACAAAACCAGGGTAATTACTCCAATTTTTAAAATGAAAAATTAAAGTGTAGAGAGACTGAATAAACTGCTCAATATTTTGGCTAGCAAGTAGTCAAGCCAGGATTGAACTCAAGGAGTCTGGCTCCAATGTCTTTGATGTCACTCACTATACTATACTGTCTTTCAGTATAATGCAAGTAAACTCAGTAACTCAATGCCATTGAGTCAATTCCAACCCAGCAATCCTCAGCGTGTTTCCGAGGCTGTAAATCTTTATGGAAGTAGATTGCCCTATCCTTCTTCAGTGGAGCTGCTAGTGGGTTTGAACCACTGACCCTCTGGTTAACAGTCAAATGCCTTATCCACTACACCACCAGAGCTCCTAAGTTATTATGGACTAGAATATAACAAGGCATTATTTTGCTTTTGGTATTATTATTAAGGAGCTCTGGTGGTGTAGTGATTGAGGTATTTGGCTGCTAAGCAAAAGGTCAGTGGTTTGAAACCACCAGACACTCTTTGGAAGAAAGATAAGGCAAGCTGCTTCTGTAAAGTTTTACAGCCTTGGAAGCCCAATGGGGGTCACTATGAGTCAGAATGGACTTGAGTGAGTTTTTGGAATTGTTATTGTTATTGTTTTATTATTTATTCCATTAATGCTGTAATTCCTTAAAATCCCTGAAATACAACAATGGTTACTGGAGAGGAGGTGGTTTGGGACCAAAGGCTCTGAACTCTACTTTGATTCACCTCCTCTCTAGTGTCCATGAAATTATCCTGAGGAAAAATAAAGTCTAGGATGGCAACATAGGCTCAAAGAAAGGTTCATGGGAATGGTCACAGGTAAGGGTGTTGTGAGCATAGCCTTTGACAGGTGCCAGGTATGCCTCTGGGCCCTTACACCCAGGAGCAGAGAAGGGTTTTGGTAATAATCTTATACAAAGGGTCAGCTTATCAAATCAGACTCACCCAAGTCAGAACTCTTGCTTTTCCTAATTTCTAGGATACAGATAATCTTAAAACTCAACCAAACAAACAGAAATCTGAGAAATTGAGGATTATTCCCTGGGTCCTCTTTCCATGCCTGACATGCACTCTCTGGCCCAGAATAATAAATGTGATTTCTAAGTGATATTTAAAGGATTTCTCTCATACAGTAGGAAGAGTTAAAAGTTCTAAGCTATAAAATAAGTTATATTATAAAATATCTCTATCTTATACTTCAAAGAATGACATTCTCCAAGTAGTCATGTCTCAAACATCCATAGATCCTTGGCTTATTTACTATAAATCATCCTATGCCAGGGATATTCTGTTAAATGTATACAACAGATGAGTTCTCTTCCTGCTAACAGAGATCATCAGTCTATTTTATTTACCTAGAAGTTCAGCTGACAAGGAGATAAGATTGGGTCACCTGCCTTCTTTTCTTTCTCCCAAGGGTTGTCCCTTGGTAAAGGGAGTAAATGCATTACAGGCTCGCTATTTGACTTTCTTCATCCACAATAAATATTAGCTGAGCAAGGGGAGGTGATCTGAGTGGGCTTTCCTTGGATGAGCACAGGCATTTCTGAACAGTGGACGAGAATCATTCTCCAGATTGGGTCAGACAAAAACCCAGTGAGTGGCTGGACAGACCCTTGTTGGACTCTGAAATAGGAAAAATCTCTGAAATAGTAAAAATGTAAACTTATTTGTATTTCACATTGAAGAAACAATTTATATTTTATATACTTGTATGCATAAATATATAAAATCGTGCCTACACATGGTACTGGCCTTTACACCAGGTTCATAAACTACTGCAGTGATTCTCAAGCTGGGGTACTACTACTGTCCTCAGGAGGCATTCAGAGATTATCAAGGGCATCTTTTTTGTTGTCATAATAATTGATGGGCACTGCTAGTACTTATGGGCTACAACCAGGGATATTGCACAATGAAGAATTTTCCCACCCAGAATGTTAAAAGGTACTACATAAAGAAACTTTGCTCATGAGAAACCCACAAGGAAGTTATTATATCTTACATAATGGAAGTGTTCCAGTACCCAAAAAGCACAGTAGTGTGCTGAACTAATCCCCAAACAGTGTGTGTGCATGGTGTGTGTGTGGGGGGAGTTAAGAGTAGTCATGTACATTATACAAATCTTTAAGATGATCATGATTTTCACTTCTTCATGTGTTAGATTAATTATAACAAACCAAATCAAACCTACTGCCATCAAGTCAATTCCAGCTCATAGAGACCCTACAGGACAGAATTGAACTGCCTCATAGGGTTTCTAAGGCTGTAAATCTTTTTGGAAGCGGACTGCCTGACTTTCTCCCACAGAGTGGATATACTATTTATTACTTATGTCTAAAAGAGACCTTATGATCTGAAATTTCCACTTTTTTTTTGTTGTTGTTGCTGTTATTAAGTGTCATCAATTTGGCTTCGACCATAGCAACATTATGTATAACAGAATGAAACTGCCCAGACCTGTGCCATCCTCACAATTGTTGCTATGCTTGAACCCATTGCTGCAGCCACTGACTATCCATGTCATTGAGGGTATTCTTCTTTTTCGCTGACCCTCTACTCTACCAAGCATGATATCCTTCTCTAAGGACCGGGCCCTCCTGATAACATGTTCAAAGTAATTGTCTTAGTTACTGGTGCTGCTGTAACAGAAATTCTACAAGTGGATGGCTTAACAATCAGGAATTTATTCGCTTACAGTTTAGGAGGCTGGAAGTCCAAATTCAACGTGCCAACTCTAGGAGTTGGGTGAAGGCTCCTTGACCTTGGACTTCAGCCCTGCCTCTTATTCCAATCCCACTGGAGCTGGAGGCATCTCCTAACTCAGGCAGCTGCTGGCTGCTGAGGCTGATGAACCCAAGGTCAGCAGGTAAAATGGCACAGTCCCAAGATTAATAGGCAACACAGCAGGCCACTGGTTCAAGTCCAGAACAATCCCAAGATCAGCAGGCAATATGCAGCCCACTGGTTCAAGTCCAGGAATTGGAGATGAAGATTTGGCCAAATGCATTATTCAGATGTGCCAGAGACCTTTCTCAAAGCTTCTCCACAAAGTAGGCCACAACCTGAAGGCAACTAATTAGCTGCTCACAGCAGATTCCACCATGGAGTTGGTTACACCACATCCGATCTCATCATCGGGAATAAGTACATCCAGTTGCCAAGTAACTCAGAACCATGGCCCAGCCAAGTTGACACACAACCTTAACTACCACAGCAAGTAAGACAAACTCTCACCATCCTCACTTCTAAGGAGAATTCTTGCTGTACTTTCTCCAAGACAAAATTCTTTAGTTCTTCTGCCAGCCCATGGTATATTCACAATTCTTCACCAATATCATAACTCAAATGTATCAGTTCTTCTTTGGTCTTCCTTATTCTTCAGTCCAGCTTTTGCATGCATATGAAGTGACTGAAAATATGCATGCACTTTAATCCTCAAAGTGACATCTTTTCCTTTTTAAGATTTTAAAGACCACTTTTTTCACAGACCTCTTATATGTCATATATATATCTGTATATTTTATATACAGATGTATATAAAATGTATAGTGCAGATGTATAGTGCATTAACTTATGACCTAGGTATAAAAGGTCAGTACCATGTGTAGGCATGCCTTTATTTACTTATACCTGTAAATATATACAGATACATAGAATTTTACCTGTTTGAAGTGGTTTAAATATGGTACTACTGAAGAGAAAGAGTAGATAAATTGATTTTCCAAAGTTCCTATGAGAACTTCAATTCTATATGTAGATTATAATCAGCCCTAAGTGATCCTCTAGTGCAATATTTTCTATTTCCTGTGAAATTAAAAAAAGAAAAAAATTGTTTCCAGTGCATTCATGGATTGAACAGGCTCTATCTAATTATACTTGCCTTTTCCCATGAGTTCAAAAGGATATATTTTTAGCATCTTTCTAAAGCCAGAGAAAGAGTCACCCAAAAATCCCAACAAACCCCAAAGTGCTAATTTTCAAAAGGGATTTTTTTTTGGCCACAATAAGTGGACTACTTCTCAAGTTATTATTTAGAATCAAACTTAGCTCATGTTAAATTTAAGAGAGGTCTTTCCCCCCCCCATTCATTCAGACTAAGAACATTTTTAAATGTCTAGGTACACTAAAAATACTACTGAGCTCTGAGGATAATTGCCTTTTTAACTTGAATCTCTGACTGTAAATCTAAAGAAAAAAAAAGAGTAAGGTTATATATATAAAGAACAAATCTAAGATAATGAAAAGTTGGCAGTATACTCAGAAGTTTTCACTTCTTGAGTACTCTTTTATATATACATATAATTCATTATTTCATTAAATATTTCCTGAGGAGCAGTGCTATGCCAAAAATCACGCTGTCATTGTTAGGTGCCATTGAGTTGGCTCTGACTGATAGCGACCCTAGGTACAACAGAATGAAACACTGCCTGGTCATGCACCAGCCTCACAATCCTTGCTATACCTGAGCCCACCATTGCAGCCACTGACTGGGTCAATCCATCCCTTTTTCATTGACCCTCCACTTTGCCAAGCATGATATCCTTCTTCAGGGAATGATCCCTTCTGACAATATGACCAAAGTAGGTGAGATGAAGCCTGGCCATTCTGGCTTCCAAGGAGTATTCCAGCTGCACTTCTTCCAGGACAGATTTATTAGTTCTTCTGGCAGTCCATGGCACCTTCAGTATTCTTCACCAACACCACAACTCAAAACCATCAACTCTTCTTGAATCTTCCTTATTTATTGTCCAGCTTTCACATGCATATGAGGCTATTGAAAGCACCATGGCTTGGTTTGTTGTTGTTGTTATGTGCCGTCGAGTCGGATGGGACTCATAGCGACCCCTCCTTGGGTTTCCAAGGCAGTATCACTACGGAAGTACATTGCCCAACCTTCCTTCCGAGGAGTGGCTAGTGGCTTTGAACCCTCAGCCTCCTGGTTAGCAGTCAAGTGCCTTAGGCACTATGCTACCAGAGCCACACCTTAGTCTTCAAAGAGACATCTTTGTTCTTCAGCAGTTTAAAGAGGTCTTTTGCAGCAGATGTGCATAATGTAATATGTCCCCTGACTTCTTGACTGCTGCTTCCATTGGTATTGATTGTGGAACCATGTAATACGAAATCTTTGACAACTTCAATCTTTTCTCCATTTATCGTGATGCTGTTTATTTGTCCAGTTGTGAGGAACGATGTTAGGAACTGAGTAAACTTAGATGAATGAAGCAAGAATCCTGCTCTTAAAAAGTTTCAAGTATATATCTTCTTTTGCATTACTGAGTTAAACTGTATCATCTTACTCCAAATTTACCAATTTTTGACCTACAAAACCTAGTTTTATGTGGCTCAACCTAAGAGTTACTATATTGTATGGCACTGATCTATTATTGCGAGAGTAAGTAGGCATTCCCAGGAGGAAAGTGGAGTGGGAGACGACTATAGAGATTTTTTTCTTTGTAGCCAACTATAGAGATTTGACAGGACCCTGCAACCTAACAGAAGCAGTGTTCACACAAAAAAGGCAGCACTATTGCTGTCAGATCTGTGCTACTATAGATAATGGAATTTTAATGGAAGTTTAGGGGATGAATCCAGGGAAGAAAAATTTAGAGACCATAAGATTAGGTATGTGCTGTTCCATTAGTTTAGGTGAGAAATGATGAGAATCTAAATTAAGTCTTTTCTACAAATATTATAGAAAATATTGTGAATATTTTCTACAAAATTATTTGCAATTCAACTGATGAAATTAATTAAAAAATAATTTTAGATGTTTTGGAAATGGATGAATTTGGAATTCTATTTGAAAAGATAGTATTTCTGAAATTTGAATCTGACAAATGCCCTTTTGAAAGGTATGTTACACCATTTAGAAACAAGAAGCTATCAAAGCTGGTAAATTCTGCAATTTATGTAGCAGCCAGAAAAAAAAAAAAGAATTAAAAATATCTCCACAAAATAATGAACATCTATGTGTGTTTGTTATTTAAGTGACTTATGTTGTTGTTGTTGTGTGCCGTCGAGTCAGACCGACTCATAGTGACTCCTCCTTGGGTTTCCGAGGCAGTATCAGTACCGAAGTAGATTGCCCCATCTTCCTTCTGAGGAGTGGCTGATGGGTTTGAACTTCCAGCCTTCTGGTTAGCAGTCAAATGCCTTAGGCACTACGCTACCAGAGCTCCTAAGTGACTTATAAGAACCCGTAAAAAGTCGATGCCTTTGAAATATGGTGTTGGTGAAGAATACTGAAAATACTATAGACTGCCAGAAGAACAAACAAATCTGTTCTGGAAGAAGTGCAGCTGGAATGTTCCTTGGAAGCAAGAATGGCCAGACTTCATCTACTTTGGTTATGTTGTTAGAAGAAGCCGTTCCCTTGAGAAGGATATTAGACTTGCTAAAGTGGAGGGCCAGTGAAATAGGGAAGACACTCAACAAGATGGATTGACACAGTGGCTACAAGGATGGGCTTAATCATAGCAAAGATTGTGAGGATGATACCAACAATTTGTTCATTTATTTGATAATTACTTACTGATTATTAGATATTGGGATACAGTGTCTGCTCGCATTGAGCATACAATTTATTGGGAGAGACAGACAGTCAAATAACCACACAAAAAATTTTAAAAATATAAGTGTTGTAAGAGCTATGAAAGAGATATACACAATATATAAAAAAGAATGTGACTTGTTTGAACTTTATAAGGTCACTCATTTGATCTCAAAGTTGCTCTAGTATTCTAAATTTTAAAGTTAAATCTTTTCCTTCAAAATATTCTTCTTTTGCTCTTCTAATATTATTTTGACTCTGGAAGCAAGGTGAATGTGGAGGTCATTAATATCTCTCCCCAAAGTGTAGGGGAAAATATGAATTACTCCCTGTCTTTCAGTTGAAGCTAACACTTCTTCTTGTCTCACCTCTGCCAATAGCTTTTGGTATATCCTTGGGCAAAACATTAATCTCTCCATGTCTCAATTTCTTCATGGATAAAATTAGAGGGTAAGAATAAAACAGTGCTGTAGAGGCCCACTCCTTATTATTATTAATATTATTTTAGTCATAGAGCCATTTGTTCAGTCAAAATCTTATGTGGAAGCAAAAACAAGTTGAAGAGCTGTAGTTTCACTTCCAATGATAAACCTGAAAGCCCTCCAACTATTAAACAACATGAAATGATGGTAGAAATATAAGACTTTTCAAATGTACAGCAGAGCTCAAACAAAACTAAATTTCAAGGATGAAAATAGTTCTTACTGTCTTAGGTAAATATAAACTTGATCTAGGTTATCTAGGGCTAGATGATTATATTAGTTTCCTATAACTGCACAATAGGAGCTCTGGTAGCTTAGTGCCTAAGGCACTTGACTGTTAACCAGAAGGCTGGCAGTTCAAAGTCACCAGCCAGTCCTCGGAAGGAAGGTTGGGCAATCTACTTCCGTAGTGATACTGCCTCGGAAACCCAAGGAGGGGTCGCTATGAGTTGGGTCTGACTCAATGGCCTATAACAACAACAACAAAAAACATTCCACAGGTCAATTAAAAAACTAGGCCAGGTCATCTCTAAAGCATGTTTCCTCTCTTAAATTCTAGGATTCTAAGTGCCTTCTATACAGTTGGAGATTATAGTAAAAAAAAATCCCATGGCAGTTTTACTGATTCTGGTAGGGAACATCAGATGTGTTCGGTTAATCTGAAAGAAAGACTACATCTGATAAAACATGTATGATATCTTTTCTAGTTTTCAAATGTAATGTTTTTTTATTGAGGGTGAGTATAATATATTTAATTAAGTTCAGTGGATCATTATCAGTTTCTATATTCTTTCCCAAAGTTATTTTATCTTATAAATAAAAAACTTAAAATAGCAAACAAACCAAAAAATGAACCTATATTTCATTTTGTCTCTTTGTCTCTTATCACTAGCAAGAATGATTGTGGAAAGACTGGAATCAAATAGATCATATCAGCAAGGTTCATGCAGGAAACAGACAATCAGACACAAACTAGGTAATATCAGGAGAGTTCAATAATAAAGGTGTGAGGAGGGTAGAGAGAAGCCGCAGGGAAAGTGAAGTACCCTGAGTCTACTAATACAGAACTGCCATTACGCTAGAGCTAAAAATATGAGGGAAACCATAGTAATTCGCACTTGGAGAGAAAGCTGGTGGAGAGGCCCACATGATTTTTCAAAAGAGAGATTCAACCAGACTTCCTGCAGGATGGAATTTGGGAGTAAATTCTGAGACTTCACTCTCTTCTGAGTAACTTCCTGTTTATACTTTCCATTGGTAGAAACCAACCAAAGCCAAACAGTGAGGGATTATATTAATGTAATCCACAAAGGCCACTCGAAGTTCAAGAGCTGAGGAGAAAAAAGAGAGTGGATCTAGAGGGATAAATAGAAGATATTTGGACATGGACAAATCATGGTCAGAGCAGCCTTGAAAAATAAAAAACCAAGCATCCTTGTGTTGTTGATTTTAGCCAACAATACAGAGCAGTCTAAAGTATGCCAAAGAAACCAAACTTTCCTAGGACTTCTAAACACTAGTAAAAGCAGAAAATAGGAATAAACTCTGATTTTTCTCAAGTATTTTTTCCAGAAGTTAAAACTAAAAATTAGCTCATCTGTGAGTCTTTGAAATTTGCAGAGACCTCAAGAGTCCAGATCGAGAATTGTTGCTCTTGTTCTGTGGTCTGCTATTGTTCACTTTAGATCCATGAACTCACCATAATTTCCATTTTATAAATGGGGAAACTCACTCACAGAGAGGGTGACACCTTGTCCAAAATCATTCAGTTAGAGCTGGGTTTGAAGCCAAATAGTCTGATACCCACATATTCACTCTTTAATGACTATGCCACATCGTATTTTTAAAAAATATTCCACAGGGCAAATATTGGGTATTTCTCCCTTAGCCTGCTGTTATTTTTTAGCAAATTTTCTATTATTCCTTACTGGAAAGGGATTGATGTTAGGAGGATTAGAGGAGGGCAGAAGCAAGTTGTGTAAGGAAAAGATGTGTCACTTCAATGTGATTTATTCATGCTAAATTATGCTAAAACTTAAATATAACAAAGATAACCTAGAACCTTCCTTCTTATAGACATAGGAATTCTAGGGACAGTGTGGTGCATAACTGAATGTATAATGGAATCCATGCTCTGATTATTAAAGGATGTTTGCAGCTGTTTCTTCTCATTTTGAGTCATACCACATCAGCAAACAGAAGTCCGAAAAGCTTTACTCCATTCACATCATTAAGGTCGGCTTTACTCTAAGGAGGCAGATCTTCCCCAGTTGTATTTTGAGTGCCTTCCAACTTGAGGGGTTCATCTTCTGGCACTATATCAGACAATGTTTCAGGGCTATTTGTAAAGTTTTCCAGGATTGTGCCAGACAGTGTTTCACTGTAAGGTTTTCACTGGCCAATTCTTTGAGAAGTGGATAGCCCTTCCTTCTTCCAAGTCTGCCTTAGTCTGGAAGCTCCACTGAAACCTGTCTACCATTGGTGACCCTGCTGGTATTTGAAATATTGGTGGCATAGCCTCCAGCCTCACAGCAACACGCAAACCACCACAGTACGACAAACTAACAGACATGTGGTGGATAACTGAATAGGATTAGGAAAAATGATTTCATTTCTTTCTTTCCTCAAACACATACCATTTTGTAAGACTTGAAACAAACCAACTAAAAACAGGAGCTAGTTTAAAGACCTAATTTTCATCAGCAGCTCATTGCCCAAGTCTCCCTCCTCCTCAAATTAAGTTCTCCCATTTCTTTAGATTCCAGCTTTAAAACACATGCTTATCAGAAAGCAACATTCACAAAGTCCTTAAAGTGATCAGAACACCAGTTATTGGAATAGTCAGAATGTAATTTCTTTGTTTATTTTCAAAGAACTATACTGTTATTGTTTGTTGACTATACAAAGACATTTGACTGTGTGGGTCATAACAAATTATGGATGACATTGTGAAGAATTGAAATTCTAGAACTCTTAATGGTACTCATGAGGAACCTCTACATAGACCAAGAGGCTATCATCTGAACAGACCAGGAAGAGACTACATAATTCAATATCAGGAAGGGTGTACATCAGGATTCTATCCTTTCACCGTACTTAGGAAGAATCATTAAAACTCTGAAATATGCCAATGATACAACATTAGTTGCTGAAAGTGAAGATGATTTGAAGATTTACTGATGAAGATTAAAGACTACAGTCTTCAGTATGGATTACACCTCAACATAAAGAAATGAAAATCCTCACAACTGGCCCAATGAGCATCATCATGATAAATAGAGAAGAGATTGAAGTTGTCAGGAAACTCATTTTACTTGAATCCACAATCAACACCCATGGGAGCAACAGTCAAGAAATCAGATGTTGTATCTGCTGCAAAAGACCTCTTTAAAGTGTTAAAGAGAAAATATATCACTTTGAAGGCTAAGGTGTGCCTAACCCAAGCCATGGTATTTTCATTTGCCTCATCTGTATATGAAAGCTGGACAATGAATAAAGCAGATAGAAAGGACCAGAATATAGACTGAAAACACATCCCTGAGGAAGACATATCATTGGAACTCCCTGATAAGGAATTCAAAAGAATTATATTTAGGTTTCTTAAACGAATTGAGACACAGATCAAGGAAAACACAGAGTAAACCCCAGAAGAATTTTGGAAGACAATACAAGAACAAAATGACAAAATAAATGAAAAATTAGAAATTATACAAAATCTACACACAGAAATCCAGAAGATTAATGCTAAATTTTCAGAAATAGATAAGACATTGAATGGGCAAAGAAGCAGAACTGAATCAATGGAAGACAGATTTAGGGAGAGTGAAGGCAAATGCCTGAAGACTTCTTTGGAAAGAGATAAATCAGAAAAAAAGGTCAAAACAAAATGAAGAAAGCCTAAGGTTCATGTGGGATACCATCAAAAGGAATAACCTACATGTAATCAGAATTCCAGCACAGGAAAACACAAATAAAACCACAGACAAAATTGTCAAAGATTTGTTGGAAGAGAATTTTTCTGCTTTGATGAAAGATGAGAATATATCCAAGTCCAACAAACCCCAAATAGGATAGACCCCAAAAGAAAATCACCCAGATGTATCATCATCAAACTTACCAAAACCAAAGACAAAGAAAGAATCATGAGAGCAGCACGGGAAAAACAAAAAGTTACCTACAAGGGGCAACCAATAAGACTAAGCTTGGATTTCTTGACAGAAACCATGCAGGTGAGAAGACAATGGGATGGTATATATAAAACCCTGGAAGAGAAAAATTTTCAACCA
>NW_006921749.1:1893225-1897952 GCF_000298275.1 Orycteropus afer afer | reverse complement strand
AGGGGAGCTGTTGCATTGTGGTAAACTGTGGTCAATGACATGAGACAAAGTATATGTGAACTGCTGTATGGAAAGTGAATTTGCTCTGTAAATCTTCACTCAAATAAAAAAAAAAATGGATAAAATTTCAAAGAATGGGAATTCTAGAATTGTGCTCATGAAGAACTTCTACATAGACCAAGAGGCAGTTGATACTACAAGGTTTAAAATCAGGCAAGGTGTGTGTCAGGGTTGTATACTTTCACCATAGTATTCAATCTGTATGTTTACCAAATAATCTGAGAAGCTGGACTATATGAAGAAGAACATCGCATCAGGATTAGAGGAAGAGTCATTAACAACTGTGACATGCAGATGACACAAACTTGATTGCTGAAATTGATGATTTGAAGCATTTACTGATGGAAACCAAAGACTATAGCCTTCAGTATAGACTACATCTCAACATTAAAAAAAAAAAAAATCTTACAATTGGACCAATAAGCCACATCAAGATACACAGAGACAAGATTGAAATTGTCAGGGTTTTCAGTTTACACAGATCCACGGTCAATGCCCATGGAAGCAGCAGTCAATAAATCAAATGATGCCTTTCATTGGGCAAATCTGTTGTAAAAGATCTCTTTAAAGTGTTAAAGAGCAAAGACATGACTTTGAAGACTAAGGTGCACCTTACCCAAGCTGTTGTATTTTCGATATCCTCACATGCATCTGAGAGGTAGACAAGGAGAAAGGAAACCGCAGAAGAATTGAGGCATTTGAATTGTTGTTGTGAAAAATATTGAATATACCATGAAGTGCTGGAAGAATGAACAAATATGTCTTGGAGGAATGCTCCCTAGAAATGAGAGTGGCCAGACTTCATGTCTTATATTTGGTCATGTTGTCAGAAGAGATTAATCTCTGGAGAAGGATATTATTTTTGGTAAAGTGAAGGGTCAGCAAAAAAGGGAAAGACCTTTAGTGAGTTGGATTGACACAGTGGCTGTGATGATGGGATCAAGTATGGTGGTGATTGTGAGGATGGCGTGGGACTGGGCAATGTTTTATTCTGTTGTGCATAGGGTTGCTATGAGTCAGAACTGACTTGATGGCATATAACAACAAGTAATAGTAGCCCTCCAACTGTTTGTTAGTTTGTCATACTGTGGTAGCTCACATGTTGCTCTGATGCTGGAAGCTATGCCACCAGTATTTCAAATATCATTCATAAGCAGTGTCACTCATGGTGGACAGGTTTCAGCAGAGCTTCCAGACTAAGACAGTCTAAGAAGAAAGGCCTAGACATCTATATCTGAAAATTAGCCAGTGAAAACCCTATGGATCACAGAATATTACCCAAGACTTTGACTCGCTACTTTGCATATATCATCAGGAGAAAGTGATCATTGGAAAAGGACATGATGTTTTGTAAAGTAGAGGGCCACCGAAGGCAAGGGAAACCCTCAACAAGCTGGACTGACAATGGCCCTGACAATGGATTCAAACATACCAGCAGTCATGAAGACGACACAAGGACTGAGCAACATTTCGTTCTGTTATATATGCGATTACCACAAGTTGGAGTCTACTCAAAGGCAACTAACAAGTATCAGTAGCTAATTAGTTGTGACTACTATTTAATAAGGAGCTCTGGTAGCATAGTGCCTAAGGCACTTGACTGCTAACCAGAAGGCTGGTGGTTCAAACCCACCAGCCACTCCTCGGAAGGAAGGTTGTTGGGCAATCCTACTTCTGTATCGGAAACCCAAGGAGGGGTTGCTATGAGTCAGGTCTGACTCGACGGCACATAACAAACAACAACAACAACTATTTAATAATTATTGGTAATAATAAAAAACTTCATCTTCTATTGTACCACTGACACTCAATCCAATTCCAATGAAATCTGTACTGTGAATGAAAACAACTACTTCATCAGAAAGACAGAAAATGTGTATTATGGATTTACTACAATTTTCCTTATGGTCAACAAAAGGTAATAATTTATGTCATATGTGCATAGTTCAAGTACTATCCCCAGTAAGGTATATTCTATTTCTAAAAGTTGGATCTTTATTCTAAGTTTTATCAAGAGCTGCAAAATTCTGGGTACTTTGTTGAAAAAGGTTATTGTGAAGCTTTCCACTGTTTTGTATTTGTTTTAAATACAGACAGTCTCCAGGTTACAAATGTTTGACTTAACATACAATCCAGAGTTAAGAATCAATTCTCATAAAGCTTATTAAGTTAAAAATTCAAGGTATATGCAGTGGTTCATAATAATAACAAACGTGTGCTTCTTCATGGTACATCAAAACATTATTATTACTGTATTATTATGTTAAAGATGTTTTAGTGTATCTGGAAGTCTTTCTTTAATTTTTTTATGCATAGGAAGGTACACTATATACTACATACTAAGACAAACATTTGACTAACTGATGTCATATAGGAACTGTACCTAACTGTTCCAATTTATCTACAAATTCAACTTAAAGATAGATTTAGGAATGGAACGCATTTGTAATCCGGGAACTGCCATAGTCAGGGTAAGGTAAAAATAGGAAAATATCAGATCTTGGGTCTTAAAGTCATTGATGGAAATGAACTTATATACACACAGGTAGACGTGGGAGTGCTGCAGAGTGAGGTTAAACAGTGTGGGTGTAAACAACAGGCTCCTTAAGTGGGTGTTTGTCTTTTTCATGTGCTTTGTTTTCTTCCCCAGTGAGGACCGTGGGCTCTTGGTTGTGCAGAAGTTGTGTAGTAACAGTTACCACTTTGGACAACTAATCACATATATACCTTTTCTGTTAGCTATAGCTTTATTCTTTTATTTTAAAAAAATTATCTTAAGAGTTTTTTTTACATTCAACATTACAAGTACATTTAGTTTCACTCCCCATTTACCATGCCCAACCCTAACCCAGTCTCCTCCCCTCCCTGCCCAGTAACCCTCCCTTTCCACCCCGTGCCCCTCATAGTTATGCACTCCTGTTTGTCCTGGATTTCCTCCATGCAAATGTTGCCCCCCTGGAGCCCTGTGGTCCATTGCTCCAAAGGATGTATTTCTACAGAGCATGTGGGTGCGTCACCCTGGGTTGACTGGTCTGCATGTACATCTTGTTTACTATTGGGCTGCGAGCCAGCCCCTGGGAGTGAGCTTTTTTTCCAGGCCCAGAATGTATCCCAGGACCATAGTATCGGGCTCCATCCGACCAGTAATTCTGATCATTATTGCGTTTTTGGATTTTGTTCCACCTTTTTCCTCCCACTCTAACCAGGATGTACAGATTTGATCATCTCCTGAGTGATTGGCATTGGTAGCCGGGCACCATCTAGTTCTGGTCTCGAGGGCCATCTTGTCCTAGGGCTGACTGCTTCCAAATGCCCTTGTTTTCATCCTTCAGGCTTCCCAGGATAGAAATCTTGATCTTTTCTTTGTTTCATTTGCTTTAGCATTCAGTTTGCCACTATATTCTTTAGTTGTTTCCTCTAATTACTAAGGGCCCTACTCTGTGATGTTGCAATTATGTTAATGTATCTATCTCCCCCAGCAGATTAATGATTTCTCTAGGCAATGTGAGGGAGAATACACTCCAGTTTGACAATCATAGCTTTATTTTGTTCACTGTGAGTCTTTGAGGTGAATATTTCTCCTACATGCGCAAAGCATGCCTCTCCCTCTGCTTTAGTAATTTACAGAGTGTCCCCTCAGTGGCATCACTAGGGTTGGTGTCACCCAGTGTGGAAACTCATGGTACCATCATCCTCATGGGTCTCCTCTCATATCAGACCATCAGAATCCTTAGTAATGTTTATTGATTTTAATCATAGAATGATATGTGATAAACATAATTGTAAATTGCTTAAATGTAATATTTCTTAGATTATAGGAATACTAACAAGAAAACTGTTTTGTGAAATCTTTCTACATTGAATTGTATTATTATTTACAGCATTGTTAATAACTGAGCAGAAGTCTTTTTTAAAAATGTTTCTTATTTTAATTACTACTTCTTTCTCAAAAAAAATTATTGATAGACATTCACAAATACTACTTACCACAATACTGTAGCTAAAACAGTAGAAAATCTGACAAAATCAGTGACTGCAATATGAACACTGGCAGCAATGAGAACAAAAGTGCATGCTTGAAGCGTGTGCAGATGAACTCATGTCATTCAAAGTGTCATTGTAATTGGCTAATAATGACAGCTCTGACTAGAGCACACTACCCATCAATCCACTTCCATCGAGTCGACTCCAACTCCTAGTGAGCCCCATGGGGTTTCTGAGGTGGTAAATCTTTACAGAAGTAGATTGCCCAGTCTTGCTTCCATGGAGTGGCTGGTAGGTTTGAACCACCAACCTTCTGGTTAGCAGTCAGATGCCTTAGGCCTGTGATTAGAAGGTTTGAAAAATTAATTGGCATACAGCTTTAGCCTCATAGGTATAGTGATACATGTAAGCTGGGCTTACTAAAAATGTTTTGTTGTTATAACTAAATATAGGATTTTTATAAAATAAATAAATTTCTGCTGACATACTGCACAAAAATTTATAGACCATCATTTTGGTGTCATCTATTGTGTATTTAGGAATAGTAGGGAGCGAGGTAAACACGGGCGGGCTTGTGCTTACTCACTGATCTGCACTGAACACTTTCCCTTGTTACCCTCCCGAGAGGGACCGGGTCTCCGGGAGCAAGGTAAGCACGGGTGTAGCACAGAGTAGCAGGCCGG
>NW_006921749.1:1882601-1889970 GCF_000298275.1 Orycteropus afer afer | reverse complement strand
AGAAAGATGTCATGCTTGGTAGGGTGGAGGGTCGACGAAAGAGGGGGAGGCCTTCAACGAGATGGATTGACATGGTGGCTGCGATGATGGGCTCAAATATAGCAGGGATTGTGGGGCTGGCGCAGGATCGGGCAGTGTTTCGTTCTGCTGTGCATGGGGTCGCTATGAGTTGGAAATGACTCGACGGCACTTAACAACAATAACAACATTGTGTAGTCTGTACACCCCACACCCCTGTTGTGACACCACTGTGTTCCCTACATCAAGCTTAAATTCCCAAGTCTGGTTCTCAAGTGCCTGCTGGCTCATTGACCTCTGACCCAAGGGTTGTAAAACACTGACGGGATGGTCTGTCACTTTCCCTCCTGCCATGCTCAATTTTATATCTAGACTTTTGCACTAATTCTCCAAAATTACATATATTCCTTATTCCTGTTTTCTTAAAGACCAACTCACACAATGTCCACTTTAGGAAACAGCCTCACAAGCTCAGGTGGAGAGTATTACAATAAAATAATTCATTACATGATTATTTTCTCATTGTTTCAAGTATTTTCTTTATCTTTTCAGGCACTTCAAGGCAAGGAATAAAGTATATTTTCCCTCTGTATCACAACATTATTCAAGGACTCAAAATCAACCAGCATTCTTTTGGACTTCTGTAGTCACTTGATCTAAAGCTATTGTTTAGGAACATATTTGTTTATTTACCAAACATGAATTAAGTGTTTATTATACAAGTCACATGCATAATAATATTCACGCTAATATTCTTAAAAATGGCTTTGGACTTGCCTGAAATTTGTTATGACAGAAAACTTAGATTTTCATGAGGAGGTTTATTTTATTTTTGGAGAACTCTAAAGATTATTCTTTCTAATGATCTGAAATCTGTTTTTATGTTCTTAGTTATTTCTCTGGAGCAATCCAGAATAAATCTATCTTTCCCACATAACAGCACTTTGATGATCATCTCATTTCATGTTGTCACAATCCTATTCCCAACTAACATTAACATCTTTATATCCTGTTCTTCCTTTTTCCTGAAAATTCTATATTCCAACACTATAGTTTCCAGACCCTTCTCCATCTGTGTTAGACTGGGTTCTCTAGAGAAACAAAAACCAGCAAAGCTTATACAGAGAGAGAGAGAGAGAAAGAAATTTATTTTATGAAAATGGCTCACAAACGTATAGAAGCCAGCAAGTCCAAAGTCCCTGGAGAAAATGTTGGGCTGGAGGCAGCCTTAGCTTCTGCAACCACAGGGGGCCGAGAAACTCAAGGCTGGCAGGCAGTACACTGGCTGTTGACTCCAATGAAAGACGAATCCAAGATCTCCAGGCCGAGCGGTGGGCTGCTCACTCACAGAAGGTTGTAGGCAGCACACCAGAGTCCCGATCCACAGAAGAATGTCTCTCTTCCCAGGTTGTCCCTGGATATCCTGGAAGCAGGCCACACCCCTAGGGAAACTCCCCTTGGCAGATTGGCCACTCAGAACACAGTCATCCGATCCCAACATGGGAACAACCACACAGAACTGGGGTTCAGCCAAGTTGACACACAGCTCCAACTATCACACCATCTTAGTTGTCCACTTCTAAGCACCCTGGATTTTGTCACATTTCCTTTGTAACTGAATGCAATATTAGAACTTGATTTTACATAATTCCAAATATCTGCTGATTAATCAAGGAACATTAGCATTTTAGCTTAGAGACCAATATCTCAAATACTATAGACACTCTGGTAGTGTAGTGCCTAAGGCACTTGACTGCTAACCAGAAGGCTGGCAGTTCAAACCCACCAGCCACTCCTTGGAAGGAAGATTGGGCAATCTATTTCCATAGCGATACTGCCTCAGAAACCCAAGGAGGGGTCGCTATGAGTCGGGGCCAACTCGACAGCACATTACAACAACAACAACATAGACACATCTTACTTATATATATTACCAACCCAGTCTTGATTGTCTTCTGAAAGTCAAGCTTGTTGATAATAGTGAAATCTCAAACTATTCCTTTATTTTTAGAATAATGACTAGCAAAAATGTAATGCAGGTCCCTCTTGAACAAAGTAAATCAATACATAGCAAAGTTTCTGTTTGCAATGGCAGAGAGTGACCATTCATATTCCAACTTTGAAACATCTGGCAACACTGTGTTGTTAGGTGCTGTAGAGTTGGTTCTGACTCATAGCAACACTATGTACAACAGAACAAAACACTGCCCAGTCCTGTGCCAGCCTCACAATCCTTGCTAAGCTTAAGCCCATCACTGCAGCCACTGTGTCAATCCATCTCATTGAGGGTCTTCTTCTTTGTTGATCCTCTACTTTACCAAGCATGATGTCTTTCTCCAGGTCCAAAGTATGAGATGAAGTCTTGTCATCTTCATCTCTAGGGAGCATTCAGGCTGTGATTCTTCCAAGACAGATTTGTTCATTCTTCTGTCAGTCCACAGTGTATTCAATATTCTTCACCAACACCATAATTCAAATGCATCAATTCTTCAATGATCTTCCTTGTGCATTGTTCAGCTTTCACATGTATATAAGGTTATTGAAAATATGACAGGCTCACTTTGGTCTTCAAAGTGATATATTTGCTCTTTAATACCTTAAATAGGTCTTTTGAAGCAGATTTGCCCAATGCAATATGTCATTTGACTTCTTGACTGCTGCTTCCATGGGCATTGATTGTGGATCCAAGTAAAATAAAATCTTTGGCAACTTCAATCTTTTCTCCATTATCATGATATTGCCTATTGGTCCAGTTGTAAGGATTTTTTTTTTTTTCTTTTATTGAGATGTAATCCATTCTCAAGGCTGTAGTCTTTGATCTTCATTAGTAAGTCCATGAAGCCTTCTTTACTTTCATCAAGCAAGGTTATATCTTCTGCACTTACCAAGTTGTTAATGAATCTTCCTCCAGTCCTGCATCTTCTTCATATAGTCTAGCTTCTTGGATCATCTGGTCAGCATTCAGATTGAATTGTGTATTCTAAAAACAAGAGTGAAAAGAAGAGTTTTCCAAAACAGTCACTGAGGCTGTGCTCTCTGCTCCATGGAGTACAACAGCGGATCCAGAGCTCATTCTGGATTCACATTATGAATACTAGAGTGGATTCAATCCCAGGACTCTGGAGAACAGCACTAGATTTGTGGGTCAGTATTCCAGGAAAACAGTTTCTGCTCATCATATGAAAGACATTTTGAATAATTGCCTTTTGAGAAAATAAGTTTTGTGTAACAACAAATTACCTGTCACATTCTCTGCCTTCTCTACTTTTTCCTTGTCACATTTAACTGCACTCTGGATATTAACAGAACGATTTTATTTGCTTGTAGGGACTGGAGAAATAAATACAGCATCTATCTATGCTCAGAAAGGAAATTAGTACATCATAAAAGTTGATGCTTAAAAGTATACTTGGATAATAAAGATCCAAAGATGGATGTTAAGATATTTCAGTCCTGAGGCTAACAGAGATTAACTTTTTTTTTTTAACCCAGGACAAGATCCTTTATTATCCTTTCATTTGCTTTACCTAAATGGTAAGTAGTTATAAAAATCAATTTCTCTCTCCCTCTGTTGCTCAGTGGCAAGTTAAAATATGGAAAATTCCCAAAACTGAAAAAGAAAAGTGAGAGAAAGTACCTACCAGTCAAAAGAGGAAAGGGAGTTACTGAAGCACCTGGCAATAGCAAGCACCCATGACTCAATGAGCAGAAAAAAATCAGTGAGTCAAAAGTGTAGAATTTTTCACCAGAGTAGACTTTCTCTGCTCTGTGAGCCTATTGTTTCATTAATTTCTACTCTGAAAAGTTATCAGACATAGCACATGGTGAGGGTACAAAAATCACAAATACACTATGACCTTATCCTAATCTTGCCAATTTCCTGGTGTCCTAAGATGCATTCAAAAGAGGGTGAGGGTTTCACATCTATACCTTGAAATTCAGCCACTGAATTGATGGCATAAGAATAGCTTTTCTCTAATCTAAAGATCTCAAAGTGGCAGTCACTTTTGTGTTATGGGAGACATCTCTCTTCTTTACCTCAATGCTGTCTCATTAATAAAATGAGATTAATAATAATACACAATTTATTATGGTTGCATAATGTTTTAATGATAAACTAACAACTCCCAAAATTATGTCCTATAATGCCACTCCTCGGAAGGAAGTTTGGGCAATCCTACTTCCGTAGTGATACTGCCTCGGAAACCCAAGGAGGGGTCGCTATGAGTCGGGGCCAACTCAACGGCAAACAACAACAACAGCAACATAATGTTGTTAGGTGGCATCAGGTCAATTCCCACTCAGAGTGACCCTATGTATAACAGAATGAAACACTGCCTGTTCCTGTGCCATCCTCACAATCATTGTCACACTTGAGCCCATCATTGCAGCCACAGTATCAATCTATCTTGTTGAGGGTCTTCCCCTTTTTCAATGACCCTCCCCTTTACCAAGTGTAAGTTTACCAATTCTTGTTTCTAAAGAGCATTCTGGCTATACTTTCTCCAAAACAGATTTGTTCCTTCCTCTAGTAGTCTAAGGAGGATCTCTGGTAGTGTAGTGCCTAAGGCACTTGACTGCTAACCAGAAGGCTGGCAGTTCAAACCCACCAGCCACTCCTCGGAAGGAAGGTTGGGCAATCTATTTCCATAGTGATATCACCTCGGAAACCCAAGGAGGGGTCGCTATGAGTCAGGTCCAACTCGATGGCACATAACAACAACAACAACTAGTAGTCTATGGTACACTCAATATTCTTCGCCAACACCACAATTAAAATGCATCAATTCTTTTGCCATCTTCTTTATTCATTTTCCACCTTTCACATGCATATGAGGCTACTGAAAATACCATGGCTTGGGTCAGGAGCACAATAATCTTCAAAGTCTTTGCTTTAAAAATTTGCAGAGTCTTTGGAAATCTTCAAAATCTCTGCTCTTAAGCACTTTAAAGAGGTCTTTTGCAGCAGATTTGCCAAATGCAATAAGTCATTTGATTTCTTGGTGGCTGCTTCCATGGGTGTTGATTGTGAATCTAAATAAAACGAAAGTCTCGACAACTTCAATCTTTTCTCCATTTATCATGATGTTGCTTATTGGTCCATTTGTGAAGAATTTTTATTTTATGTTGTGGTGTAATCCATATTGAAGCTTCATCAGTAAGTACTTCAGGTTTTCTTCACTTTCAGCAAGCAAGGTCGTGTCGTCTGCATATTGCAGGTTGTTAATGGGTCTTCCTCCAATCCTGATGCAGCATTCTTCTTCATATAGTCCAGTTTCTCAGATTATTTGCTCAGTATATAGATGGAATATTATCGTGAAAGGTTACAATACTGACAAATACCTTTCCTGATTTTAAACCATGCAGTATCCCCTTGCTCTGTTTAAACGATTAAGCCTCTCGGTTTATGTACAAGTTCCTTATGAGCACAATTAAGTGTTCGAGAATTCCCATTCTTCACAATGTTATCTATAATTGATTACAGTGCACACAGTTGAATGCTTTGAACAGTCAATAAAATACAGGTAAACATCTTTCTGGTATTCTTTGCTTTCAGCCAAGATCCATCTGACATCAGCAATGATCTTCACTCCTCATCTTCTGCATCTGGCTTGAATTTCTCATAGTTCCCTATTGATATACCACTGCAGCCATTTTTTAATTATCTTCAGCAAAATATTGCTTGTTTGTGATATTAGATATGGTTTTGATAACTTCTACATTCTATTCGATTCACCTTTCCTTAGAATGGGCACAAATCCATATTTGGATCTCTTCCATTCTTTTGACCAAGTAGCTATCTTCAAATCTCTTGGCATAAATGAGTGAACGCCTCCAGCACTGTATCTGTTAGTTGAAATATTTCAGTGATTAGTGCTGACTTATAATGTTTGTGACAGTAAGTGTTGGTTGTTATTGTTTTTATATTCTCATCTATAGTCACAATTTCAACTTCCATGCTAATGTTCATAATTTCCAATTACCAATCAGTTCCTTAGTACCAAACTTTGCACTATTAGAGATGGACAGACTCTTGTGCCTTTCCCTCTAAAACATTCAGCACACAATTGTAACCCTCTCTATTGTTTATTGAGGTCAATATGTCTTCTCCAGCCTATCTCCCATGATTCTATCTTGGTCATGCCCCTTCCTCTCTGTCCTAGCCTTGCAATCTCATTTGTATTCTCTCCCTCATCTTCACCACTATCCTCAGGGGATCATTATGACATCTTCAAGCCCACATCTATGTCTTTGTTCAAACTCTTTCTTAAGCTTGGAATATCCTTTTCTCGGCGCAAACAATTGCTAAACATTTTTCAAGACCTTTAGCTCCACATACACTCCGAATAACAATCTTCTTTGCCTAAAATACATCTTGTCTATATTATTTTGGTACTGAATTATAGCATCCTAAGTTGTATCTTCACTTGCTCCTTGAATGAAAATTGAATTTTCCCAGCCAAATCGAAAATGTTCTGAGAGTAATACTACATATGATGTTTCTTCTATATCATCTTTCAGAGAGTACATTGCTGAATCACACACAAATTGAGAATTCATAAACAACAGACTTGAATGGAATCTCCACTTAAATCATTCCTCTCTGAAACCACCTTAGAAAATTCCATGAAAATGGCTGCAGGAATGGTACAGACCATATTTGTAATGTCCTAAAACTCCTGATAATAGCCGCCATTTAATGATTTATCTCATATGTCACACTCCATACAAAAATTATGCACAATTAACATACCCTAAACTTTTATTTTCTCCAATTAATGGATGAGGAAACTGAGAAAGAAGTTAAATAATTTTCTTCAGAGGATAGAGTTTAAATGCCACTACCCTCGAGCAGATACTTGTGCAGTTTCCCTATACATAGTATATGCACTCATTTGTCCATCAGCAATGTGACAGAAACAGTCTGGGTTGGATTTCTTATGAAGGATCTTTGAAACTAAAAGTTATAAACTGGCAGGCACCTCATGGCCAAATCTGGCAACCAAGGATATTTTATTTGGCTCATATTTGTAAAAATACATTGAAAAGGTAAGTAGTTTCACAGGAAAACCTGAATTCCTAGCTTCTTCTGAACTAATTCAAGTTAGATCAAGTACTTGAATGTGAAAATAATCATAAAAGTAGTAGAAGAAAACATGAGTTGTTATTTTCATACTTATGGGACTGTGAAAGGTCTTTTATATAAGGCCAAATTCTATAAATATATTTTGACATAGAAATTAAAAATGTCTATATAGGAGGCGGGGCAAGATGGCGGACTAGGCAGAAGGATTGCACAGACCCTCTTCAACAAAGAAAAGGGAAACCAATTAACACAGACACAGAAGAT